>NC_142183.1:31348611-31521111 GCF_026936395.1 Plectropomus leopardus | reverse complement strand
TTCTACTCTATTTTCCCACAAAGGTCTACCTCTATTGGTACCTCCAATACCGGCTTAAAGGCGAGACAACTCTGTCCCCTCATTCTGCAGTCCTACCTTTTGTGCAGAACAGCAAAGCAAGATAACGGCGCCATATTTCCACCTTAAATAGGCAGCGTAAAAGGGGCTATTGACTTTGTGGTTGTTATGTGCCTCTACAAAGTAATTTTGTGTCTCTTTGTGGTTGTTTTGCCTCTTTTTATCATATTGTTGTGTCTTTTTTCAATTCAGTTGCATCTTTTGTGGTTGCAGGGATAGGGCTGAGAAGGGTCTCTTCCTGGTTAGTATGTGGTCATTTGACTGACATTTTGACAGTGAAAGCCAGGGGGGGCCCTGACCCTTTTGGCCCCTGAGTCTGTGCCACGGGCCCTTCAGTCCATCCATGTTAACCAGCTGCTGGCCCTAGCTTTATATTTAGTGTGCAGTTATGAAAGTGGTATTAATCTTATTTTCTACCTCCCAACAAAAAAAGCAACTAAGTGTATTCCTTTGTGTTTATTATTTCTTTAAAGAGACACCAACCAGTCAAGGTTCATTGTTTGCATTTTAAAGTTTTCCGGGTACAGAAATACAAACTTGCAAACACAAAAATATCACATCTACCATTGTAAGGATATGTTGAAGTATTCCTGGTGCTTTTAAAACAGGATGAATATTTAAATAGAAACTGAGCTTGGATGTTATGTTAGAAAGTGTGAAAAGTCAATATCATTCTGTTTTTCACTTTCACTCAAATAGGTCCTGCAACTTTGAAACGAATACATTTTTTTAACTGAAACCCATAAAGGAAGTGAGGTCTTTCAAGATGTAGATGTAAATCAGCAAAGCATCCCGACTCTTTCTTTTCGGAGTACTTACATGAAGAGATTGAGAGCAAGCTGAGATGACCATCAGTCCTGTGAGCAGCAGTGAGCCTCCCATCCTCTTCTTTTTTCAATAGCACAAAGATAAAATAAATAATAAAAAATAAAGAAGATCTACTTCTCTGAGTTAAGTCGAATTGGGGTAGATTTTGACTGAGAACATGTTAGATATGTTACCTGGATCTGAACAAAGTTGTGTCTGAGGCGAAGGGGAAACTGACCAAATACCTGATTCTCTACAGTTATAAACTACACAAAATCTGCAGGGAGTGTCCAAAACAGATGTACTTTTGCCAAACGTAGACACACTTTCCGAGAAGATCTCTTATGCAATGGAACATAAAAATCAGCTGTTGCTTATTATCCCCAAATCTTCCTCTCCTTTTGCCTGTGATCTGCCATCTGTCTTCTCTTTTTTCTCTCCTCTGTTCTCCTCCTGCCAGCTCTTTGATTTGGCTGCTCCATTTATCCAGCTCTGAGTGTCATCAAAAGACTCAAGTAGTCATTTTGTTGATGAGCAGTATTATGCCGTTTTCAAGTAAATGTTGCGAGCAGCTAAATGCCGCTGAAGGTCAGCTCTGAACAAGGCAGGAAGGGGCAGAGCTGAAAGACACATTTTTATCTCAAAGGAGTAAATAATGTGGCTGATTTCAAGAATTCAAAATGAAGAGGAAATGTATTCCATCATAGAAATAAAGACAAAGAAGGTGATCGTTCTGGGAAGAATGCCTCATCTTGTTATTGCCGAGAGCCAGGAAACAAGACTGATAGCTCTCCCATGTCTGTACAATTAATACAGGCCCAAAAATACTTTTTTTTCCAATAGCTCTATACTATAGGGAAAGCAAAATCTGTAAATTAGGGGATACTTTTTTTTAAACCATCACAGCCCTGTGAAATGACTCGTTTTACTATCAGATTTTGAGCCATTAGATCCAATAACATTTCGAAAGTCTAGAGATAAAAAAATATCTCTATATATCCCCATCTTGTTTCAACAGGCGGTAAGTATTATTCACAACCAACTGACAGACAATGTTTTGTGTTATTCAATCTTCGTTGCTCAAATCTGAATCCAAATCATTTATTCCAACTCCAAATGTAATATAGAAGCAGAGGTAGAACATATTTTCTACTTGTTGGTAGTATTTGTGCACTGAAAATAATACATTGAATAAGAAAATTTAAAAAAAAACTTATAAACAGATGAGTATACTTATAATACCACTTGTAAAATAATGCATTTTAATATTTGTTGGTCCTCCAACACTGTATATCCATCAGTATGACTTGTTCGGCATCCTCATGCATGTTGGTGGTCCTTTCCTTTTCTGAGGTCATTACAGTGATCAGTGATCCTAGACAAACATACACACACACACACATAAATGTACTCAATTTATCTTTGTTAATTGTGTGGTTAGCGTTATCAAAAATATGCTCATATATGTTGGCAAACGAAGCCATCCAGATGAATTAGCTTTAAACATTAAGTTAAACTCATTAATATTCACATTATTACTTAAAATATTATTTAAAAAAATGTCAAAAACCATGGAAAAATTTCTATTAAGCTATAATTTGTATTTGTATATTTTTAATTATATGTTTAAACTTATGTTATAGAAACAAATACACACACACACACACACACACACACACACACACATATATTTGTATATACTGTATATTCACTTTTTTCCAAGTCATTTTCTTTTGTCTTTATTTTTTGGTTTATTTCCAGGCAATTTCTTGTATCTTTACTAATTTCTTGCTGTTTTTTTGGGCCAGGTGTTCTTAAATTGCTCATTGCTTTCTCCTTGTGTTTTTAAAATAAATCAGATTTGCTCAGGTGTCAAAGGTTTGATTGACGGATGCAGGTATTCTTAGCCTCTAATACAGCAATATTTTAAAACGGGATTTTTTAACTTTCAAAATGAACATTATCACATGATAATAACATCATAGGTAATTATCAGCTCAATGTTTTATGATGAATCTCACCTTCAGGTCTAAGTCAGACTTCCTCTGGACACCATGAGTGTCTCTCCTCCTTGTTGCTACTCTGTCAGCTTTTCCTGGAAAGAGAAGAAAATATCACCTACATTTCAAGTACTACAACAAATGATGAAGCCCCTCTACTACTGTTACGTGTGATAATCTAAATATAAAACACTACCTTTAATATCCGCCTCTGTCCACTGTGAGAACACAGGATCATCTGGCTGAGCATCATCAGATTTCTTATAGTAATACTGTTCATCAGGGGGCCCAAACCTCTACAATAAAACACATATACACACTTCTTACAGTAAAGCTGCATTATTTGTCAAGAGGATCAAACCACACTCGCACATTAAACTTTTTACCTTTCTAATGCTGGATAATAACACACACATGTGCATACACAGGCATACTTTACCATGTCAGGCCACATGAAGCTGATGAAGAGAATGATGGGGAGTCCAACAGTGAAGACATAGACACCCCAGAGCCAGGGACGCTGGTGGGTGGCCAGTAGGAGGCTTTCTATGATACCTGACTAAAATACACATATGCTGATACAGTACGTCACGTTTTTATATGATCATATCTACATGTGTCTACATTTGTCATGGATTCAGACCTGAATTTTAAAAAACACATACAAACAATTACAAAGCCAGCTTACTATCACCTCAAGAATATTTCTAGGATTAAAGGTCTGATGTCGCAGCAGGACCTTGAAAAACTTGTCCATGCATTTATCTTTAGTCGAGTTGACTACTGTAACAGTATCTTCTCTGGTCTGCCTAAAAAGTCAATCAGACAATTCAGCTGATCCAGAACGCTGCTGCTCGAGTCCTTACTAAGACCAAGAGAGCGGACCACATCACTCCAGTTCTGAGGTCTCTACACTGGCTCCCTGTCTCTCAGAGAATAGACTTTAAAATTCTCTTGCTAGCATATAAAGCACTGAATGGTTTAGGCCCAAAATACATCAAAGACCTTCTAGTCCAGTATGAACCATCAAGACCACTCAGGTCATCTGGTGCAGGTCTGCTCTGTGTTCCAAAAGTCAGAACTAAACATGGAGAATCAGCATTCAGTTTCTATGCTCCGTATATCTGGAACAAACTACCAGAAAATATCAGGTCTGCTGAGAGTCTGAGCTCTTTTAAGTCAAGGTTAAAGACTCACCTGTTCACAGCTGCCTTTGACTAAAAGGCTTTTTACTTTTTAAATTTTATATTTTACTTCGAAACTCTGCACTGCAACTCTTATTTCAATATATGTGTTTATATATTTTTGGGTTTTATCTGTTGTTTTCCCACTTGCTGTTTTTAATCACCTTTTACATGCTTCTTTTGTAATGTTTTAAATGTGTTTCCTTTCCCCCTGTTGTTGTATTTCAATGTTCTGTGTGAAGCACCTTGAATTGCCTTGTTGCTGAAACGTGCTATACAAATAAACTTGCCTTGCCTTGCCTTGCCTTACAGTATATCCAACCTACTGTATATAAACATGCATAATTATTAACGAGCAACAAATGGTATGAAAGTCAAAGATGAAAACCACAGTAATAATAATACTATGACCACAGAATGAAAAAGAATCATGTGAAAGAAAAACCTAGGGAATAGAACATACAGAGATATATATAGGATTCATAAAATGAAAAGATGTGGAAAGGGAACATCATTTAGGAGGGGGAACCACAAAAACTGGACTGAGTATTAGTCATCTGCCTGATTAAAACTAGAAACAGGTGCTGCTTCTTTGGGAAACGTTTTTGACACTACTCATGCTTCCAGTGAAATCTGAGCACGTGCTACGATGAATAACCCCATGAGGAAGTCGTTTTGCATGAAAGTCAAAATCCAGCGTTATCATGTTTTGATTATTTTTAATTGTCTAAACCTGATTCATGGGTTGCAGATAACTATTACTGATTTTTGCTTGAGTTTTTTAATTTAATGCTAAAACAATCTTGTGTCATATTTGCTAAAATGTTCTGTAAATGTACTATATTCTGGAAGAAGTACACGACGTAATCTCTGGAAAAAAATCACATTCTTCCTCCTTTTTTTACTGCTTCTAATGGCATTTGTTTTACCACAATGTACCAAAAACAACCAATCAGAGCCGAGGAGTCTCTAATGTAGCTGTCAATCATGTCAATCACCGCTTGTGAACTATGGTCAAACTGTCAAACCAGGCAGCAATGATCAAATATCAATCAAGACTCTGTTACTGCAATGTCTATTTTTTTCCCGAAATGCTTTCAGAAACATATTTTAGTGTACTGGTTAGCTGTGAAATGAGGAACAGTCAACTGAAGTGCCAAGTACTACCCACCAACCAGACCAAATTTCTCATTTTACAGCTAAACAGTACACTGAAATATGTTTTTGAGAATACTTCTTTAGTGCTGTGTGAATATAATGATTTTTTTTTTTTACTTTATAAAGTTTCTCAACTACAGCTTGAATGGCAGACCTTCACAATGTTTTCAAGTGTATAGTCCAAATAACAAGCAATAGTGGTCTATTAAATAAATTATCACTCCAACTGAGGTGGATCAAGATTTCATCCAGCCTATTATCTTTACTAGCATGAGCGTGCATGAGTAATGGAATTTTGAAAGCAAATCTTTTTTTTCTACATAATTGGCATTTAATATATCTTTTTTCTACATATCTAAAAAGATATTTTAGTACTATTAAAGAACCATGAAGCTAAAATAAAGCCCTAAACCTTAAAAAAAAGGAAAGACAAAAAAAACAATTTCTTTAAAGAGTCTTACCAAATGTCTCCATATTGATTCTTTGGGATTCATTTTTATTTTTTTATTGTTCGCTTATAATTCATGTGTTTGCATGTCTATGTGT
Source organism: Plectropomus leopardus (assembly GCF_026936395.1). Taxonomy (NCBI): domain Eukaryota; kingdom Metazoa; phylum Chordata; class Actinopteri; order Perciformes; family Serranidae; genus Plectropomus; species Plectropomus leopardus. Next base: position 31,515,338 of record NC_142183.1, on the reverse strand, counting down.
ACTGATGAAAAAAAAAAACTATAAATTGCAGTTAACCTAGGTCTTACCTGTGCTGCAGCAGACACAGGTGTCACACTGGCTACCAGAATCGCACACAGCAACACAAAGCTCATCTCCATGTCTGGAACACACACATAGAAATGTCCACATACACACGGTCAACAACAGTCAATATACTGCACATGTTCACCTTGCACACACAAAATGAAACACTTAGATAAGATAACTCACAAAGATCTTCGATTAGGGACAGAAAGAAACATTTCTCTCTTTCTAAATCTATCATATGACTGCAAATATGAATGTGAAACAGAAAGATAAAGGACAAAAAAGTAAGATTGTTAAGAGAGACTTCTAAGACAGAAAATTAAAACTAGATGCAAGGAAAGAAACATGCACAGAGTACAAGGGGAAGTAGATGTGGGACAAAAACAAAGAAGACTGAAAAAAGAAATGAGAGTAAAAGAAAGAGAAGCACAGAGGAAGCTACAGAAGCAAACAGTAATGTTTCTACCTTTTTTTTTTTAACTCAGTGATTACTCACACTTTCCTAGAGTTCCTTAGAAGTCGCTTCCTGAAAACTTCTTGTCGTGCTGTTGGACTTTGGTCGCAAGTGACTTGCTGACATAGCTGCTGGGCATGCAGCAGCCCCATAAGAACAGTACAACATGGTTATCAACATAAATACATACTAACACAGCATGTCATGGTAATAAAGTAGCTGTGTCAAAAGTATGTAATGTGTGTCATTTATCATGCTCACAATATATGGTCAGCAAAGTAGTGAAAAAGAGGAGAAAAAAGAAATTGCTGATGATGTTTCTCTTCATCAGTTCCATCTGCATTCAATAAGGCTATAACGCGTCATCTCTAGTCAGGCCAAAAGTGTCCTTTTCTCACATTTTTATTATTAATTTAAGTGCGTGAGTTCAGAAGCATAATCACCAGATAAAAATATTGGCAATGTGTGTTTCTGCAAACCACAGATACATTTGTTTGTTATTTTATGTAATATATATGTTGAAACTGTACGTTTTAACAACACTGTGGTTAACATCTGGTCATGTTTGTAATCATAGTTAGGAAAAGACCGTATTTTGGCTCAACCCTCTGAAACTTGGGCGGATTGGCCTGATTTCATTCAATTAGCAAGAAGTTCGTTAAAAAGTCAAAAAAAAAAATACCTGAAAATCAGCAAAATAAATAAATAAAAAAGTATAAAAAGAGTAAAAACAATCTTACAGAAACTACAGGTAAATGGCCTCAAATAAACTGCATAAAATCATAATAAGTCTGTAAATTCCTTAAAATATATAATCGTGACCATTCAAATACATTTCTCTTAGAATTATCCTTGGAAGTATAGACAACACTAAAGCTGTGACAAGAAATGCTGAAAAGAATTACATGAAATTTTAACATTTATGGACAGCTGAATTGACTGCTGTTTGTTATCTTGAAGCAGTTATGAGGAACAACAAGTGTTTGAGCACACTTTTATTAAAAGAACATGAAACATTCCTGTAGATACATCGAACATCCACTGGACTTGTGTTGTGATTATAAAGATGCTTTGAAGCATGTAAGTAAGTGCCATACTCAGATTTACTGGCAGCAAAGTAATTACTGGCATTCATGGAGAATTTAGGCCCCCTGGTGGAAAAAGACTGACTAACTGAAGACAACTGTTCAGACACAAGTCAAGTGGACTGTGGGGTTTTTAGTTGTTTTAATTCAATTTAATTTAATTTAATCGATTTTTTTTGTACTGACTAATGCTCCATAGTGTACTGATTAAGATCTGTGTTATTCAGTACTAGCAATTGATTCATTCTGACATTGTTTTGTTTTTTGATAAGTTTTTTTTTTTTAATTGTGTATCTGTGCACTTTTAAGTACTTTAGGCACAATTTAATGTATACATAAAGCTATACACATAGAGTTTATAAGTTTCATAATGAATTCAGTGTATATGAATATGAGCTTATTCTCCTTTCAAAACTTTAAACTTTAAAAAGTTATGAAAGAGACGTGAAGACAGCTTCAAAATGAAATACTAAAACCTTTACATTGAATTGTGGCAAATATTACATGCTAAACATCAAACAAAATGAGAGGTCTACAGTGTTTTCTTGTGTATTAGTACTATTAAAGAACCAGTGAACACGTTCAGAATTTTTAGACAATAATGATTCTGTGTCCTCAATAGTATGTCCTTCAGAGGCGGATGTTGATTTCACTGCGCACACCGTCCCCCCCGGAAACACTCTCGTTGCCGTCGGCGTCTGACAGGAAGCCGCTGCCTGTACCCACTGTGGTGACGTTGTGTTCGAGGGTTGTGATTCGCTGTTTCAGTCGAAGCTGGGAGGAGTTGAACTCACTCTGCAGGCGGGCCAAACACGTCTAAAAACAAAATTATCATAAATTATCATCATTATTGTAATGGCTGGCTAGAACAGAGCAATTACACCATCAGCAGCTGCAGTAGTGGACTAATGGTTCTGACCTGAAGCCGATCCAGACTGGTTTCCAGCCTCTCCACCTTCTCCTCCAGCTCCTCCCCTGCAGATACATTTAATTCCTCCAGAAGCCCCTCCTTCCTCAGGATGTCCCGCCCCCTCTGCTCCAGCTGGGCCCTGGCGTGGGGGAACTCCTGGAGTGCCTCCATCAGGTCTTGTTTGGAAAGGCAGAACAGATCCGAGTATCCCAGACTGCGAATGTTAGCCGTCCGTCTGTTTCCCATCTTGCTGCCGCTGATGTTGAGGATGCTGATTTCTCCGAAGCAGCTTCCTGATGTCAGAACAGCAAACTGGGTGGATCCATCCTCCCCCACCACTGCCAGCTGGCCATCTTTAATTATATACATCTCTTTACCCACATCTCCCTGGAAAAAACACAGACAGTATTTTTAACAGAAATGCTGTCTGAAAGGACAGTACAATGCATGGAAACGTAAAACTAGCCAAGCAGCCTAGTGTAAAAAAGGAACAACAAGCATTTTTTTTGTTAGCAGTGCTACACTTAGCACTACTTTTGGTATAGTTGTAGTAACTCAGGCTAGAAACATCAGTAAATGTAAAGTTATCAATTACAAAACTGTCTTTTTGACCACTAGCAGTGCTGTGGAGTAATGTTTTTGCAAGTGGATCTCCATTGTGGGCACCAAAGTACAAAGCAGGGGCAGGTTTTCCAGTGCATGTGCTGGGTGACCAACTTTTATTATTTCATCAGAATAAACTGACACCCCTTTCAAGGTTTAATACATCCATAACATAAAAGTAAGATGAAGACTTACCTTTCTACAGATGTAGTCTCCAGGACTGAAAACCTGAGGTCGAAGTTTTAATACCAATTCTACAAGAAGGCCTGCCTCACAGTCCTGGAAAATACGCACCTATGCGCGTGCGCACGCGCACGCACACACACACACACACACACACACATACAGAAATAATGTTTGAGGAGCTTGCATGTAATAACATTTTGATCTTTTGATGACAATCTCTACACATATACTTTGCATAAATGAAGTAGAGATGCTTAGAGATGAAAATGCAATTTGTCCACATTGACTACGTTCAAACACACAAAAAAATCCCCTTATTCCAAAAAAGACAATATTCCTGCTAAACTGTTTACATGGCTACTGAAATATCACTAATACTCCCATTTACATCCAGCCATGAAAATTTTGATGAATGTGACTTAAAATGTTGTCATGTTGAAATATGTAAAATCGAAATTACTGAAGCTGCCATTGCACAAATTTCACTTTTTTACATAAAAAATGATGATTTAAAACAAAAATATTTTGTTTCATAGTTTTCCACCTGTGGCAGACTTGTTCACCCTCTTTTATTCCTTTAATCACCCTTTTGAAAAAGTCAGCATTTAAGTATTTGCACATCCAAAAACCTGTTGATTTCCATGTCTTGCATAATGTATAAAACTAGGTGTTTTTCTACTTTTAACAGTAAATGTGGGCTTTTCTTTTTAGGCATGCAGCTCTACTCCTGCCTTTCAAACTGTTGGCTAGCTGGTTTGTGTACGATACATTCATGATAACACACTGAACTAGCTGTAAACAGGCAAGTGGCCGTGTGTCTCAAACTGTGGGAAACCCCAATTGAAACACACATTCTGAATACGCTGTTTAGATGTTCCCAAATAAAAACCTGAAATATCGGCATATCTCACGTTATTGGAAAAAGCCCCATTCAAAAAAGAATTCATTCACAATACCAAATTTCTACAATAGTGGACTATTACTGTGCACATAAACTTATTCAATGTGTCTTTACCTTCTTCAGTGTGTCCAGGTGAACATTAATAGCAATCTCTGCCCTCAGTTTATTAGGCAGGCTCCTCAGGACTTCCTGTTCATCTATCGTCTTCTGATTGGTCCAGAGGTAGTCAAACCAGCGGATGACGCGCTGCTCTAGCACCTTGCTTACATGCCTAAATTGCATGTAGTGTTTCAGGGAGTCTACGCGGCTCTGAAAGGCGGCTCTCGTGGCATTCATATTGGAGATCATGGATCCAACATTTCCCACGATAGAGGCAAAAATCAGAACACCAACCTGGGAGGGAAATACAAACATTAGCCATTTTGATCAACTGGGATCTGCAGGGTTCCCACCAAGTTAGCAGGGATCGTTCTCACAACATTGTCTAACGTTACCTACAAGATGCAAAAATGTTTTAAAGCAAACATTTTAACCTAATGTTAAAGAACATTTTTAAGATGTTTATCCTTTCAAATAATGTTTCAATAAGGTTAAATCGTGACTAAGATTTAACATTATAACTGCAATGTTCTAAGGATGTTTTGGTGATGTTGAGAGGTGACACATTATAGAATGTTCTTTTATAAAATGTTCCCACGTTTCATGAGAACACAGGACGAAGATTTTCAAAGCAACATTCAGAACATATAAAAACATTGCAAACAGGTTCCAAAAACAGTATATGGCTTTTATGGATCCTTCAAGGTAAGACAGCTAAAGTTTCACCTTTCTATGGACTCACCAGAAAGTCAAATATGAGGAACAGATATTCCTCATCTCTAACAGGAGGAGGCGTCTCTCCAATGGTGGTCAGGGTCAGAGTGGACCAGTACAGACAGTATATGTAACTTCTGGTCAGGGAGCCAAACTCTGGATCTGATGAATTGGGATAAACCCAAGAATCAGAGCCCAGTCCGAGTACCTTGGAGAAGCTGTAGTACCCACAGGCGTTCCAATGGATGATCACCAGGATGTAGAGAACCAGCTTACAGATTCTGAAAGCGTTGGGGTAGCCCGTTCGTGTCTCTGTTCGTTCAAACCACTCAAAGAGACGGGGCAAGCGCAGCAGCCGGTTGAATCGTAGAAGAGGGGTGTAGTTGATTCCAACCGTCAGGTATAGCAGGTCAGTTGGAAGGATGGAGCAAATGTCGCTTTTGCACTGCAAGGTTCGTACATAGGTTTCTCTCAGACGGCGCACATCTTTCACCATCAAGCCTTGATCCAAGAAACCTTCACAGACATAAACACAAATTCATGAATGAATGACTGTAGGTGTCTCTCAGATTGCAAATGTACAGTTTCTTAATGTTTTCATGTAGTAATGGATGTCTCTTTAAAGTTTTTTTAGTACCTGTGTGAAGACGAACAGCGATATCCAGGATATAGACTCCATCACAGATGTAGTCCAGTACCAGCCAAACCAACACATTCCTCATCTGGAGCTCATCAAAACAGGCCCTACAGAAGCACATACACTGAATCACTATCATCTTAACCAGCTCCTGTGGGAATATCTGGCTCTTTAGCTACTAAATGCTTCACATTGTTCACTAACTAGTCACTAACTTTGTCTGTCTGCCTTTAGTGCTGGGCAGGTAGTGTACAGTGGGGTTTTTTGGAGCTTTTTTTGCTTAAAACAGCTACTTTGGTGTTGCTGAAATCAAGGTTTATAAGAGCGGAATGAATTAATGGGCTTATTGTTTTTTAGGACCCAAAAGCAGAGTCAAACATGGAGGGCTGGATGATGATGGTGGGTTTAATGGTTTAATGGTGGAATGTGGAAAGCTTGAGATGGCAGGGAAAGGAAGGGTGTAGTGTTCAGATGGAGGTTGTGAGATGGTGTGGAAGCAGATGCTGACAATCAGAGGCACAGGAGAAAATGATCAATAAGCAGGCTCAAAAAACACAAGGAAAATCTACAGTATCAAAAGCTGCAAAGAACTACCACTGAGTCTGAAGGAATGATCTGCCAATGAGTAAATAATGGCCCTAGGTTCTTATACTGCATGGTAATGACATGATTGAAGACAGAAGTCTAGACTGAATCAGGAGCCAGGTGAGGGGAAGTCACGCCCACAACACGCAGACACACAGGAGAGGTGGAAACATGAGGGGAAAAAGGGAGAGGAACACAAGGAAAACCTGGAGTCATGGCCAAAGCTGAGACAGAACGGAGACAAATTGCTGATTGGAGAACAAACTGATAAGCTGATGTGCTAAAATGCTTTGTAGAACTGAAGAAACTGCACAGTCTGTTGATAATTGTGTGATTTTGTCATGGAGGGACACCCTTTTTACATACCAATAAATAGTATACATTGTTGTACAGGTACAATAATAGTTCCCAACCTGACAACCAGTAGGGTCCAGTTATAAAAAACAGCTGCACCAATCACCATCAGCCAGTAGTAGTATGCATCATCAGATGGCGACAAGACCTCGACTTTACACTTCCTCCTTCTGGCAGAGAAGTGCAAAAGAAATAGAAAGAAAGATTTTTAGAAATGTCACTTGATGTTTTAATGTGCACGCACTTTGTATTTTTGTCCTTGTTGTTGTCTTACGAACGTCTGGAGCGTCTGATTTCATTATCTGCATCAGAGCCATTATGGCTGTGGCTGAACCTGCTGGGCGGGGCTTGTATGTCCGTGCTGGCGGGGCCTCTGAAGCGTTCCAAGAAAGAATCTGGTCGCTCTGTCTCCTCGACCAAACTCTTCTGCGCCCATTCTCTTAGAGTCACCACCATCCTAACTATCCTGAGGACACGTAAACACACAAATGTAAAATTTACTTATTAAAATTGGGCACTTAAAATGTACCTTTTTCCAATGATTAACATTATCAAACACTGGAAATAAATCTAATCTGAACACACAGACTATGGAGGAATATTTTAAAAGATGCAAAGTAAACTTGTGACTTTTAGCTCATTAATCAGCTGTCATACCTGGACAGGGCACCCCGTCCACGCAAGGAATTCTGGGAATTCACATCTCTTCTGTCAATGGCCGCCATTCTTTGAAGCTCTGAGGAGGTGTCATCACACATCGACTGTGCTCTAACACACATAAATCCCAACACACACATCACAAATACATAAAGAGAGTAAAAACAGTTACTGCTAAGACTCTTCCTTAGATTACATGGAGTGAAACTTGAAGTTTTCCTACCACCTGACAGTAAAAAAATGGTCGAAAACTACAATTCTGAAAGAAATTTACATATGTTCATATTTAATTTGTTTTGTTCAGACAGTGCTACAAACTGAGAGAATTTTTGACTGACAGCTGTGTTAGATTAGCCTTAAATTTTTAATTTGACTGAATTTGAAATGGTAAGTTGAATCAATACAACATTACCTCAACTTGTCTTCTCAGATACAGTCAACTTAAAATGTTAAGGCAGCCTGGACACGAACTTTTTTAGGTCAAAACAAATAGTTTATGTTTTTAGTCAGTGTGAATATAGTGACAGTTTCAGCAGATGTAAAAAGGTGACAAAATGTTTAAAATTCTAGCAAATGCCAATAGAGGCACTTCAAGGAGGCGGAACAAGATTGATTTTTGACACCTACCTCATGTTTTACTGTACTACATTTGCTGATACTTTCACAATACTACAATATTGTGAAAGTATCAGCAAATACAACCATTTCTTAATTTTTTATTTTTTTTTTTGTAGAAGTTCCCAACTACAGCTTTAATTCAGACAAGAGGCTCATGTTACATAATTACACAATTGCACATACAGTGGAAAATATGTCATTTTCCTCAAAATTTCAGAAAGAGAAGTTTTACCGGATTTGGACCAAGTGGACTGAGTACATTAAACCTTTAAGGTCAGACTTTAGCTAACTATGGAACAAAGTGATAAGGAGTGAGAAATATATTGCTTTCTGTGTTGTTCTATGATATCTATCCATTGACTCCTTATTCATTTTATTTCTTTTTTCTTTTATTCTATGAGGTTTCTAATACAAAAGCTTCCCATGTTCCAGTTGTTTAAAAACTTAGATTAATGTTAGGAAAGAAAAAAACAATGGAAGAGCTTGACTTTATAACGGATGTCAAATGCATCGCATTTTCTTGTTTTGAGTTTGCACAGTGCTATGTGAATAGATTTGCAGTGATACAGTAACTGTGAATGAATGTTAAATGAATGCTTTCCCAAAATAAAAGCTATATATACACAATTGCATGCTATTTGTTACAGCGTATGTGTGGATTTGTTCTGAACAAGTGAACTAATCCTAGGTATGCACAGGTCAGGTACCGGCACCATGATCATGAAAATGTGCATGTGTGTAGGTGTGTGTGTATGTGTGTGTACCTGCTCAATGTGCTGTCAGCTCGGTCACTCTCCTCCTCTGTCCATGTTTTCACAGACAGCCTGTGTGAATCCTGCACGGGACCAGTCATACTGCACACACAAACACACCAACGCAACCACAGACAGGGTCAAACAGACCAACACATGACAAGATACTCAACTTTAGACACACACACACACACACTGACAACATAAACACACAATCAAATACAGGCACTCACTGACATTAAAGAGACGCACAAACGCAGAATGTCTCATGCAGACTGCCTAACACACACAACTCACTAACCAGCACACACACAATGATGGACCCACAGTCAGAAAAGGAAGGTCATCCAGTGCGAGGTCATCCTGTTTCAGGCATCACCATGGAAACCGGATGGCATAGCAACAAGCTGTATAGTAGTTATGACAACAGATCATAAGAGACAGAGAGATGTTGAAAATCAACAAACCTAATAAATTTCCAGATATCCCAATGTTATATTGTCACTCCTTAGGTTCAGCTCAGCTGCATCTCATCTCTATCAGTTTAGTTCGATTCACAAGATCAGACAAATAGTCATATGAAGGGCTGGATGGTTGGAGTGAACAAATGCTACCAATCAAAAGAGTGATCACATGGCACTCCACAAAAGCATACTTTAAATTGCAAATTGTGTGTGCCTGCGTATGTGGTTCTTTTTAATAGCACGCTCATCTGAATTCAAGAACCTTGTGTGAAGTGTCCTCTGAACTACAAGTGTGTCTTTGTGTGTGTATATTCTCCTGATTACTGCAAAAGAAGTGCCTTTATGCATGCACCTGCACACGCAAATCGAGATGTATTTTTATTTTAGTTTAGAAAATCCATTTTAATCCAAAATGCCATTCAGATCTGCCATTACAGCATGGCATTTAGCGGGGAATAAAAAGTTAAAATGTGCTTAATGTGTATTCTAAAACACAATTCAACCCAAATTCTGGTGCACACACACAAAACATGAAATCATGGGCAGATTGGAATTAAATGTCACAAGTGGTTGTGTGAATTAAACCAAGGACACATCAAGCTCCCTCCCAACAGTGATTACAACTATCCGTACGACTATTCTATCATATGTATGGATATTATATCAACCTGTTGGCATAGCAACAGCCGAAATGCCTAGTATTGTGTAACAGAAAAAAATGTAACCTAATCTGAATTCTCTTGGATTTCTCCAAAATCAGACACTGAAAATATTGCACATGGTACTAAAATATGGATGCAGCTACACACACACACACACACACACACACACACACACACACACACAAGTTTCACAAATAGAACTACAGATGAACCTGCAGCATCTGGTGTGTGACACTAATACTGATCGTTGTGTGTTGGATCCCGTTTAGGTTTTTGGGACACTATTTACAAGTGTTTATTTCAAACAATTCAATTACGATTAAACGATTACAATATGATGAACAGAGAACAAATTTAATGAGAAAATGAAAATGTGGAAAATACTGTAGTGTACACAATAACAAAAATCTAGAAATAACAAAAGCCTTCTTTAAATCTCAATTTAAAATCCCAAATATTACATTACATAAAATAAGATGCCACATTTTTACTTGACACATATAATGATTTATTTCAATTTATTTTTTAGATTTTAATGCATAATAAAAGTGCAAGTTTAATCATTTTTTATAGTATAGTCAAGATTGTAGTTTGGACAGAAAACAGATAGCAATCCTAATATATGGAAAAATGCTTTTATTAAACATTATTTATCTGATTTTACACACTGAGATTTGGAAGTATTGCTGGTATGTAAAACAATATTTGAGAAACATTTGGGATAAAATAAAATAATAACAGAACAATGGTGGAATGTTAATAGCAGCAACACGTCTGGATAACTATTAAGCACATCCAACTGCAGCATTAAGACAAAAGTATTAACTATTATTTAGACTTACACAGCAATCTGTCTCAGGGTGACTTTTTTTTTATAACTTAAGTCATATTTCAATCATAGCTGCTCAGTCAGTAACAAAACAGTTTTGAACTAATTTTTCTCAGCATTTGTTACAGTCTGGGAAATCGTCTCTAGACAGCATTTTAATCATAGAGAGGAAGTCAGTGCACTGACAAACAGTTTGAGACAATGTAGGTGCTTATTGTCTTCTGTTTTACTGAGTTTATACAAAAGCAGTAGCAGCTTTAACATGTTAAAATTCATCTGTAGAAAAGAAACTGCTGCATTGACCAACAAAATAAACTGTTTCTATTTAATCTTAAATGGAAGCTGCGGCTTATTATTTCTATAAGGTGTTTATAAGGTAACTTTTGATCTACATTTGGGTTGAATATATCTTCGAGATACAATAAATGGCATTTTAAGAGATGCAGTATTCAGCTATTTAATTCCAGATTTGCAGTTTCGTGATGGACACATCAATGGATTGTGACATATTAAAGGATTTTGAATGTTTTTTTTAATATAAATTAATTTCAGTTTAAGTAATTGATTGTACTGATATGTTAATGAATTTTAATTGATTACCTGCAAGTTTTAAGTATTTAAAAATGATTTAACATCTTTAATGTTTTCTGAATAGCATTCAATTTTCACTGGAACTGGAAAAAAAGAAAAAAAGTCCCCTGTTAAGGTTCAAATTAAGGATTGGCATTTATGTTAATCCATTAAAAATACATAAATGTGTGCCTAATAAAAGACATAAGGTCTTATGGTAAAGCAAAATGATGTCCATCAATCCATTTAAATCTGATAACCGTTCCCTTAAAATCCCAGTAAAAAAATACTTTAATTACATAAGTATTAATGGGTAAGCTCATGAACTTCAAAGGTTGTACCGTTTCTAGCAACATAAACTGCCTTTTCTCTAACACAGCTTTGGTCATATATATAAAAAAAGGCCAAAAGGTATTTGGTAAAGAATGTCGTATTATGGCTTAAGTACAATAAATGCTTGTTCTTTGCGTTGTCTGGCACATCGGAAGATACAGCAGAACTTAGTTGGCATAGGCGGTGACACATGGGAAACTCTACTGCGATGAGGCTGGGGGGGGGGCAAGAATGCAGGTAACACTGCAGTCTCACTGGAGACAAATAAAGTCAAATGCTGAGGAGAAATTAGAAAAATCACACTGAGAAATGTTAAGCTGTCATTATCTTAAAATGTTTCCCATGTCTCACAGCCACAAATATTCATTTGTTTTCTCAACAGGCTTACACCACATCAGGGTCACAGGCAGGCAGGAGTCTATCCCAGCATGCTCTGGGCACACTCTGGACTGGTCGCCAGTCTAGACACATTCACACTTATATTCATATCTACAGGCAATATTGGAAGCTGAGTGTTTTTTAAAGTGACACTTCTGCTAATCACTCAACCACCATATGTCCCAAAGGAAAACTGAGATCCAGAAAAAAAACAAATACCATGTAGCTGTAATAGAAGTCTCACTTTACTCCGAACTTCCTTTTTAGCCCTACGTGGATGACTGTTGTTTTTGTCAATACACACTTAATATCCTTTTCAGATCAATCACTACTCAATACCATTAAGGTATCAACAAAAATAACTCAGTACCAAGTAGTCAGACAATACCTGCATTTGTTTATTTTTGTACCCAGGTCAAGAAACAAATTGTTTTGCTTGCAGCAAATCACTACAAGTGTTGCAATTTAATGCAACATGTGATTGGCCGACTCCCACAGCAGCTACAACCGAAACAGTGTTGTGTGGTGTAGTCAAGTGTTTATTTGGACGGAGCGGCAGTTCAGCATGTGGAGATGTCACTGAAACAATCAGAAAAATGACCTTAATACACTTTCAAAATGTATTTCATGTAAACAAAAACAGGTATCAAAGTATTCTAATGGTATTGGTATCTCTTTAAGGGTACTGGTATTGGTACTGGTGTTGTCATTTTTTCAACAATACCCACCCCAAATGCAAAAAAGATTCATAAAGTGACACTTCTATTTTGGCTAACAAAGAATGGCTTTAAATATCAAGAAAATGCAGCGATGCGCACTCTCTTCATGTCTGATCCTGTCACACAGGCGAACACAGTCAGTCAGCGTGTGTCTGAGAGCGTGTGTTTGTGTATCTCCTTTACGCTTTTTTCATGCCTCTCCCCATCAGGCAGGCGAAGATGGTCATCACCATTTTAGGGTTGATCTCTACCAGGTCCTCAGGCAGAGCATAGACCTTTGCCCCGATCTTCCTCGCCATGGAAATGGCGTACCTGGTGCAGGGAAGGATCATAGTTAGGATCACGATGGCAGCGTATTAGACTGTGACACTCTTTGCATTTTTCAGTTGTTTGGTTAACATCAAATGCATTTATTTGTGTTTGACATTTTCTTTTATCAGCTAAAATATGGAGTAACATTTGTGTCAAAATCATGCAAGCTGAACATGGGAAAAAAAATTGCAAGCATGTTTGTTATGTTTGGTGGAATAATTGGTGATATTATCGACAGTTAGTGCGCAATAATAACCTTCATAATAGCTAATCAGAAATGACCCACTGCAAAACTGTGATTGGCTGGCATTGTGGTGCACGGTAACAGTGTACAGGTAAACTGGACTGTGTTTATCTGACACATGAGCACCATTCATGTACACATCATTGCACTGGCTGCTGGGGCTACTACACAAGATGTCTCCAGCTCATCAGAAATACATTCACATTCACGCACACATTGATTGCACAATGGATGTGTAAAGAGAACTGGATACAGCTTTGAAGGCAGGCCCTCGTTCATTCTTCAGAAATTTGCTCAGTGTTTGGTATGAAGTTATCTTGGGCTCTCTAGCATTTTGGGACTCATAGAGACTCACGGTGGCTTAGTACAGTCGAGTGCTTCAGACCGGCTACCGTCCTCCAGACAAATGGCTAACTTTTGGTTAGTGCTTGACTTGCTTAATGTGCACCTCTTCTAAACTTTTTAAATGTTATCAGACTGAACTGACCAAGTCCCGGTCATGAAATGAGTCATTTTGCAGGGGTTGTGATGCTCAAAAAAATGTATCAAGTGTTTTACGGACATCTCTTTTACAATTAAAGTCTATGGTGAAAGAGACTTTTTGGCATCACATGGCAGACCAGTATGATTTAATTCCACTTTTGGCCACTGTGTAAGATTGGCTTCAAAGCCCGACACTGTTCCTGAAAGCTTAGATTGCACAGACATGTAGACTAATCCTGTGCTCTAAATATCCCATTACACGCTCAGAATGTAGTCACAAATATGATGCAAAAACGCAGCAACTCGGAATAAAGAAAGCAAGAAAGCTAGTGGGCGATTACTTTGCATTGTTGAGTTTGTCTTCGTCTGACAGACTTCCTGTTTGAACCAGCTCAAAGTTCACACTATCTGGCTGAATGGCATCAATCAGGTCCAGAACTGGCATACTGGTACCGATCGTTTTGTCCTAAAAAAGGGGAATAACCACACTCATATCAAACACGTATCACATACATGCAACACACTTTAAAAACCAAGGCAAGAACTGACCTTTTACTTAAAACAATGATACTGCACACAGGATGGTTGTGTTGTAAAACTATACGTTTAAAAACTGAAGTTATGCTCACCTTAAAGCTTTTGATTGAGGAACTCTTGCCAGCGTCAGCCAAAGTCTTGTTGACCCATGAAATTATCAAATCATCTCCTGCAACTTCTCCATCTCCAAGGTTTTCAAGAATATTTAACGTGTACCTGCGTGTAGATAATAAGACCACATGTGAGAATATCAACAGTTAAATCCAGTGTGGATCTTGGGGTACAACCAGTGAGATAAATATTTTGCATAAATATTTTAAGGTCCAACATGCTACTGTTATAAAAATCAAACAATGAATGTAAAATCTATTTCAGTATCTTGTTGTTATTAATTACGTAAACAGTTAACTGTGCTCTGATGTCCAAAGTAAATGATAATATTTAGCAAATCAATACTACATCTCCTATAAACCCCATTAAATTCAGGTGCAAAAAGGGGAAATTCTTCACTCCTTCTCTGGTGTATTTCCACGTGTTCATCAGCTGTATAGTAACTTAAACATAGATGCTTGTCCCTCTTCTCAATGCTGTTTTTCCTTTTTAATGGTATTTTTCTAAACATGTCAGAGTTACTATATAATAAAATTAAGTTTCACTGTCACCTTCTCATCAGCTGCCAAACCAATGCCAGAGTTAGAGTCGAATTTCCATCGTAGAGGTCCTGTCCGCCAATCCCCACCAGGGAGAAACCAGCTTTGTCCTTACCCAGTTTAACAGCATAATTGCAATTTTCCATCTGTTGTACACACACACATAAAGTCATTTATTTCACAACAACGCATGAAAATGAGTTCAAAATGAGACAGTTTTACTTTTTTTTTAAAAACGTAATTATTTTCGATAATTGAATTTCTTCCTCATTGAAGGGGACTTCAGAACATTCTGAATGTTCTGTTTCCAATATTTTTTCTTTATTTGAGACAAATTAATATTTGATCATAAAAGATTTTTTTTTTATATGGTCATCTAATCCAGGGACTCGAAATTATATAGGTCACACTGCTACATGTAGCTGCATGCTAATGTCAGAGGAACATGTCCACCTGTGAAAATTTTGGTTACAGTCATTTCCCGGCTGCAATGATGGTGCAGAGATGCCAAAAAGTGGAAGACACAGAAACAAAAACAGAAACAATCAGAGCAGACTGGGCTGTTTCAGAAGGAGGGCTTTAAGAGACAGACACTAAAACGAAGTGTTTCACCAGAGGGTGAAAACAGGTATATTCAAGCAGATGGAATGAGGAAATATAACATGTTTTTTGAATAGTGAAGCATGTAAACACGTTCTAGTAGAGACCAAAATGAGTATGAAGTATGAACCTGAAAATGAACATGATAGGTTCTGTTTTAGCTTCATGTTTCACATCCGTTCTTTAAAGCAGCAAAGTAGTATGTACAGTACACATACCTTTTTTAAAAGCCCTGCTCCTCCCTTGAATGGAGGGCGGTTGACTTTGCACTCCCAGTCCACTGGCACCTTAATCTTTTCGTAAAGCTGGAGAATCACCATGGCATCCTGCAGGTCACTGCATGAACACACATATACACACATGGATGTGGTTAAACTCTGTGTAACAGTGTGGCAATAAGCAGTGAAAATAAACATTACAGCAAGTCATTTCAGGCTGTTATACCGACCCGTAGATATGGTGAACATGTGGACTGACTCCGAGAGAGTTCATCCAGTTCCTGAAAGTTCTCTCCTCTCTGGTCTCACCTTGACACAGACATCAAGAGAGAGAGAAGTTAGCCTCACAGGTGTTAGCTGAATCCTACATGTATGGACATGGATTATTAATCCATGCTGCTTACTGATCAGATTCCAGTCTTGGTCCTCTGGTTTGGTGAGAGCCGGGTATTTGTTGAAGAGTGTGGCTACGAAGGCCATGTTGAGCTTTGAATTTCCAGAGACGATATCAGTGGCAGTTACAAACTGTCGGCATCCGAGGCGGTCGGCCTGTTTGAGCACAAGCTCTGCTCTCTTTGTAAGATCCTTCTCCTGGTGACACACAGACAAACACAGATGAACATTTTGTTGTTGTTTTGTTGTCATGTGTGTGTGTTTAAAACTTTTATTCTCAGTGTAATTCTGTAGATTTTTTAATATCCAGTGAGGTCAAAAGTCATTACTGCATTAATGTATAACAACATGGAGGAAAGAAAGCAGTAAGCAAGAGTATTCCACTAAGTTTAAAAGTTGCATATTACACACAGACATCGCTTTATCAACTTACATAAAGACCAGTCATGTCGATCTCAATCCGTGGAACGTCCTCTTTGCTGCCATCTGGAGCAATCTGCTCAAGCAGGTGGAAGTACGCCTTGGAGTCCTGCACACAAACACACACAAAGTAAGAAATACAAGAATTAAGCTGTCTGACACAAGCCCCTCTCACACATGCATTACTCAGAGGAGCTGTGAGTGAAAGTCAAGTGGCAACCTCAGACCAAACAATTCACATTTTTGAAATGTGATTAAACCAAACAAAGTATTTTCATGTGAGAATGTTTCTGCCACAATCTCCTGTTGTGTGCTGCATGTGTGAAAGGGAAACTTCAGACAACAACCGGATATCTGGCCATTGTCTAGAGTTTATATGAGAAGACAGCTACAGGTATTTGCTTGAAACTGAGGTTTAGCCATAAGATGACTCTTTACAGTAAGCGTTTTAGGAATCACACTGAGATTTCCCTACCTTGATATCTCCAGAAAAGTTTGATATGGACATGCCAGCTTTCTTTAAATGGAAATTGGCCCAGCGCAGCAGCAGCTCCTCCGGACTGAGCTTCATCAGCTCCTCCAGACTCTCCCCTTCCTCCAGCAACGCTGCTATAGCTGTGCACAGAGAGACAAGCTGATATGTGATGGTGAAGTGATCAGCGAATAAACGTCAATTCAAGGCAAAACGTTTGTATGAGAAAGATTGTCTGCATGTATTGGTCAAATGTATAATTCTTTGTTATAATTCTTACTTTTATGTTGCTATGTTTTCATGCTGGCAGTCTCTGTTATATTGTCATTTTTAGTTCCTCTGCATGGGAACATTACATCTGGTTTTGTATCTACAGACACGTCTGAGTGTGTGTGTGTGTATGTATGTGTGTATGTGTGTGTGTGTGTCTGTGTGTGTATGTGTGTGTGTGTACACACCTTCATTGCGGCTCAGCTCTATATCAGCGAACAGTCCTATCTTGATAATCTGCCAGAGGAGTCCAAGCACCAGGTGAGGTTTTCCCTCCTTCAGATCTTGAGCTCCGATGTTGACAACTTGGCAGCCGATGGCCGAGGCTGAGTTCAGAGCCAAGTTCAGATTCTCCTGTTGGTGGAAAAAATAAAGTTGGATCATAAAGGTTCAATACATTGTAAATATGTATAACCAGTGATGTAAATTTAAATATGAAGGTGGTATCAGTGTAAAAAAATAAAAGCTAGCTGTTTATTGATTGTGAATTGCCTTCATTTATGTGTATATTTGCCTCTGCCCTGGTGATGGCCATGGCTGAAAGCACTATGTTTTCGGGTTGTTCTTCTATTCCATTCTTGTGAACGCAATATCTAAAGAACAAATTTTGAATTTCTTCAGACTTAAAACAAATGTCTACTTGGACTCAACGATCAACTGATGAGATTTTGTTGGTAAAGGTCAAGGTCACTGCGGCCGTGTGTGTCTTATTTTTGTGAAAGCAATATCTCATGAATAGCTTGATGGAATTTTTCTTTTTTCGAATTTGGCACAAACATCCACTCATTCAAATATGGTCAATAGTGTCAAGGACACTCTGACCTCACAAAAGATGTGTATGAAGCACCCATGTTTTCACAGACATGGATGTAAACTGCAAGTGCAGCATATAACTGTGGGCTGGTAATTCAAGTCCTTTACGATTTATGTAAGAAAGTTATTCACACTAAAACCAACATATATAGCTGAGAAGTCAGGACTAACCTGTGTGGTGAAAGGTGTGAGTTTCTTTTTGTTTATGGTTCTTTCATCAATGGTGTCGGGAACAGAGAGGTTGATGAGTTTACTGCAAAAGCAAACGTGAGGAAAAACATATCAAAAGTCCTTCGAGTTAACAGATCAGGATCAGTGGAGCTGAAAGTAAGATTAAGGATAAAATTCCAATTGTGAAAACACAAGTACAGATGAAGTGAGTCACTCTATGATATGATTTTTCAAATTTGTGAAGGTTTACCAAAGTATGATGCCGTCTGCCACTGCTTTAAACAGAGCCTCTGTTTCAGGGTTGATGGGCAGGACGTGTTCACAGTCTGGATCCTTCTCCAAAGACGAGTTGATGTAGTTGGCAAAGGCAAAGCGCTCCTGCTCTGAAATACAGTTGAATCAAGTGTCACATCCTTTCATTATCAATGTCTTGGCTTAAGGACATTGATTACAGTGGACAGGGAACCCTCATATATCATTTTACAGGTATTGACATTACGAGACAATAGGCCCCTGAACACGTTTAGAAGGCCACAGCTACATAGGAGCAAGAAACACCGAATTTATAGCTGTTCAGCCTCTTTTTGTTGTTGTTTTGCGTCATTATGCTTCACTCTGGGTTGTATGGTTGTATGTCTGCTTGTGGTCAGTTTTTATCTCTTTGCAGTTGTTTGACATCACTTTGCAGTCATTATGTTTCTCTTTGTGGCTGAATTATACCATTTTTTAGTCAAACCACATCTCTTTGTAGTCATTGTATGCCTTATGTGGTTGTTTTGTGTCTCTTTGTGGTCGTTTTGCCCTTATTTGAAGTCATATTGCATCTCTTTGTAGTTGTTTTGTGTCTCTTTATTAGTGTTGGGTGATATGGAAAAAAGTCAAATCACTATTTCTGTCAAGCTTAAAGGCTCCCTTTTAATCCTAAGTGAGATATGAAGATATCATAGTTCACTGACAGTTTTTACTTGGCCATGGTAAACATATGATTCATTATTATTTATTAGACTAGCATTGTATAAAAATTAAAAGCTCCATCTTGAACAAACTTCAGGTAAACCTAAGCACATTGTGGCCAACCTCTCCCGACTGCAGGACTCTGACTTCAACTTCTGTGAATCTTCTGAGAAATGTGCTATTAATCATTTTACTCAGGAAAAAAAACAACAACTTTTGAGTAGGCCTACTTCTCCTATAGCTGCCAACAGCCTGCCAACATTCCCAGTGAGAGAAAGGGTGAAAATAAGTTAATGTGCCTGTGGCTCCAGGCCCCCAAAACATTGCATCCGCCCCTGGTAATATTAACAAGAGCTCAGCGTGAGCGGCTGGATGAGACACGGAGCGATGCGTTCTGGTGTTTCTAAATAATTGATCCACAGTCTGATTAAAGTTGAAACTAACACAGAGTGGTCTGTAGAAGTCTAAAGAAGTCACTTTCCACTGCTTCAAATTTGGCTGTTTACGACACTTTGGTGCTGTGAAGCTCTGCTCTGTTTGTCTGTCTCACGGAGCTGCTGTCGGACCATCAGCTGTTGGTTTCATTATGATGAAACGCTGTGGAAGCTCATACAGCTCGGTTATCAAACACTCAGCTTTTCTAGAGTTAAAGTCGTTTACTGCATTTGGCTCCCTGCAGCGCTATTCTTGTTATCTTTGGCTGTTTGTGTTGTCTGTCAAAACATGCGTTCTATCGACATTCTATTGACATTCTATTGACTAAGTCTCATATTTCAATCGAGGAAAAGTTAATTCACGATTGATATCCTTTTGCATTTTATCACCAAGCCCTCCTCTTTATAGGTATTTGGTGTCTCTGCAAATGCTTTGCAACTCTTAGTAGTCATTTTCTGTCTTTGCAGTTATTTTGGCCCTTTTTGGGGTGAAATTATCTCTTTGTTGTCTCTTTCTGGTCTTTTTGTGTCTCTTTGTTGTCTCTTTCTGGTCTTTTATGTCTCTTTGTTTGTGTTTCTTTGCAGTCATTTTGTGTCTCTTTCTGGGCAGTACATGTCCTTAAATAACATTTTGCAGGTGAAAGCCAGAGACAGCCTCTGGACCTGTTCCCTGTAGGCCCACTCAGTAATCCATCCATGGGAATTGTGTTAAGGGAGCTTTACTTACCAGAGATTGAATGCTGAGTTCCTGCACTTGAGATCTCGCTGGTGCCCCCGATGTTGACGATGCCTTCTTTCTTATTGAGAGCTTTTTTGAAACCCTCGGCTACCTTGTCATCCTTCAGTTCCCTGTAAATCTGAATGTGTACACAAAAACAAGCAGATGCTTAGAGTCAATCAAAATATGTCTTTATTATTTAAGATACTGATTAATATAGTTAGTCAGTCAGCTCTTGATTTAGTTTCAGAGTCAATTACTATCACAGACAGTACCTTAGTTTGAATCAATTCTAATGAATTTTATACTAATTGGGTGACCTTAATCAACATTTAGTTCACTTCTATAAACGGATATCTGCATATGTGTGCAGAATCTGTGGGAAACGAGACAAGAGTTTGGTACAGAAAGCGTTCTGGTCTCAGTTTCAAGTCTAATGTAGTCTAAGTAGATTTAAAAATCACATGTGAGAGGCAGGTAAAAAGTCCCTGTGGAGAGCAAAGGAGGCAGAAGACACTGGCCAAAAAACAAAACCCATCAGCTATCGTCTGATAACACAGTTTAGCTTTTAATTGGTTTATTAGCTGGTTACATCTGACAAAAGGATCAACAACTCTAACTTGCAAATCAGATGCTAATCAGACTGTAAACAACAACCAACGAATGTAAGAGGAAGTCTTAACCTGGATATTTAAGTTATCCAGATATCTGCTGTCTACACTGGACCCTCAGAAATGTTGGCCATTGCTAAATCAATGTTAAAATGTTGTCAGATGATAACCAATTTACATTTAGTTGATAATTAGTTTACTGTTAGTAAAGTTGTTAATCAGTTTAGTTGGTTGGTTGAGAGTTAGTAAGTGAGTTAGTGAGTTAGTTAGTGTTACCTACAGCCGTGAACTCTTCCATGCTGATGCGACTGTCGTTGTCTTTGTCCAGCTTCTTAAGGAGTTCTCTGATCTTGAAACCAGGCATAGTAAAACCCACCTCACGGAAAAGACTGCTGAGTTCACAGGCGGTGATGTAACCATTACCATCCACATCTAAAGAAGTGGGGTGGAGCCAAGAGGAAAGATAAAAACTTTATTATTTTGAGTCTACGCTGCTCATGATTCAGTCAGTATCATCTAAACACCTGGAGTCTGGTGGGACTAGATTTAGCCTCTGCGTGATTTACATGTGTTCATAGTTGTTTACAATAGAGGAGTAAATATTTGCAGTTAAAAACACAGTGTCACTAGTGGTTAAAAAGAAAGCTTACGCCAGGAGACAGTTAGCTTAGCATTAAGACTTAAACTGAAAGAAACAGCTAGCCCAGCACTTTGTAAAGGAAACAAATCCATGAATGAGGACCCACTCCCTATGTAGATATAAATGGCTTATTCTGAGATACTGAAAACAACACAAACAAACAACTATTTAATTATAGACTAAAGACAAACATACTTATTACAATATATTATTTTCAATTTCTGCTCATATGTTCCTCTAAATCCTACTCATTGGACTTAAATGAGGGTGCATCCAAGGTTTCACGTCTTGTCATATTTTCGCAGGATAAAACTGTCTGTCAGATGGTGCAAACACCATGTATACAAACGTGATTGTACGATGCTGCACCCCACTTTGAACAGGTTTGACTGATTCATCATTGTCTGATGGGTCCCTGCAAAATACACACACACACATTTCACTCACCCACTTTCTGGAAGCCCTCCACGATCTCCTCCATCTCCTCGGCGCTCACAATTGCTGACATGCTGACTCCTATAAAATAGCACAGTAGCTGCATTTACAATTTGAACTCTTTACACATTATATCACCTATTTCTAGAAAAAATCTTCCTTAGACTAAACTACAACCACAGATCGTATCACTGCGCAGAGGTTATAGTGCATCTACTCATGGACGAGAGGCTTGTAAACATTAATGGCTTCCTCCTTGCCAAAGCTGTAATGTTAGCTTGCTCATCGGTGAGCTAGCAGTAGATTCACGCTTCCTTCTGCCTGGTGTTTTGGTTGGCTGGTGTAGTTTGGCGGAAAAGAAAATAGTTACTACATTAAACTGCTCACAAGATCTGTGGCTTATCTTGAGTAAACCGGTCAAAACAATCTGGATTAATAAATACCTCTATAGACCTCTATCAGACTTGATTAAATCTGTGAGACAACATCTTAAATACGGATGTGAATAGTCATATGACCAGTCACGTGAAGAAGATACACGTCAATAAATATCAACAAATAAATACATAATCACACACAAACGCTGTACCTATTCTTGCAATACTGTTGCCATTTTGCATGCCGAGGAAAGAAATATAAGTGCATTCATGGAACCCTTTTTAAGTTTTGCTGGACAGCAGCACTGTGGTAAAAAAAGACAATCATGAGATTACTACAAATGCTAAAACTTAGTGTCGCCACTCTTCAAGTAGAGAAGAGTCAGTAAAGTTTAATAAACTAGCTAACAATAGCCAACATAAGCTATTGGTCACACCAGGCCACCGAAGCCTTTAACAGCAAAACCCCTTTATGTGGAACTCAGCAAAACAAGAGTTCTACTGCCTATAAAATTGAGATTTTCATGTGTTATTTCTCCTTTTAAGAGTTACATAGTCCCACTTTTATAAATCTTTTCAGCCTGTTGTCCTGCTGTTGGTTTCTTGGGTTTCTGTATTGAACTCGGGCATCTCAGAGTAAAAGGAATTTGTTAAATAAGATGGCTCGAGGCTCTATTAGCTCAGTCTATGGGATATGATATCGGGGCGTGTCCGTTTTTCCTCTATTTACCGTTACATGCTTGGGCCAGCCTGGGGGCACACTCTCTAACAGCACAGCTCTGTTAACTCAGCCAGGAAAACAGATAGTAGCTTGATCTATTATACAAGGAGCCATTTAGCATGCTAGTTACATCAGCCTAGAGATCCTTATAACATCTAATAGATGTAGATTGCCTTTGATGTAATATGATTCTGTAATGGAGGGCATAGACAATTCGTATTATAGCTCTCTTAGAAAGCTATTCATATTACAGCTAATGTATAAAATAGCTCCCCCAAAACACGAAATGATCCGCTGGAGACTGTACATAGAATCATAGACCTGCATATTTATTACTGCCTTGGCTAAAGGTTAAAGCATGATTTTACCCAAATAGCCAAAAAAATCTAACTTTAAATGACAGTCCCAATGATTTTCTGCTATAACTAACTACAGTCATAGTGGAATTTCACTATGGACATAATTTGTTTGGTTTTTTTGTTTACGTTTTGAGATCTTGTGCCCTTGACACTTCCCAAATACGATTGAGATGATGTTTTGGCCTCTCCAACACGGTTTCCCACACATCCATTAATTTGTGGCGGCCAGCCAGAATTAAAACATTTGCCGCCATTAATAGATTTTCTATTTGTGGAGCTGGATTGTTCATTAGGAGCTCTGTTGAAATATCCATACTGTTGGTTATTTATTACTCCATACTGTTGGAGCAGACAGCGTACTCTGGGCACAGACAAAGCAGCAGAATGCCAGGTGCTTTGAAATCTAAATCAACTGCTGGGTCTAAAAGTTTGCATTCACTCGCAGCAGCTTGTCCTGTCATCCATGGACCCGATGCTCTGATCAGATTGACAGATAAATTAACCACCACCAGGCAAATCACAAACTTAAAATCATCAATCGTATATATATCGTCAGCTACCACAAATACACTCAAAAGTATCCAAAAACACCACGGTTCACCACATTTTCAGCTGACTGAAGTCTTAACACATCCCAAAAGCAGACCAAAGGTGGCATCTACTAAAGGTTTTTTGAGGCATACTGTACAAGAAAATATTTCTTTTTAATTTGGGATAGCTGCCCCTTTGATACCACCTGATACGCCAATGAAGTGAGGTAGCTTTGTTTTGGCATTCATATCCCTTCACATAAGTCCTAATGTAGCAAAAGCAAAGCTCGGTAGTTGCATGGCAGCTTAATGCATCATACATCAGATAATGATATAGAGAATATTAGCCTTGGTATAAAGTCCCAGCAGTAAGAGTAAATGTGATTAGACTATACTGTATGATTCAGAGAGCTCTCTGCTGTAGAGTGCAGAGTCCTGCACGCTGAGACAAAAACCTTATGGCAACTTGATGTATTACATCCACAGGCAATCAATAAAGCCTGGGAAGCCAAAGCCATCCACACAAATAATGCATTGTAAGCCTGAGATATCATGATATCTAACTCCAAACATCACAGAAAAAGAGGGCAATGGAACAGATAAACCAAAATACAATTTTCCTTGTTTTGACATCCATTAAAATATTTGATTTGATGATTTTTCTCCACTTTTTCAACCTAAGACTTTGAAAGAACATTAGCTTGACACTGGTGAGAAAATTCTCTTAAATTACTGCTTTCACTATTTGTTTTATTCCAAATCATCTTTTCACATCGAAATTCACTTAATTTCTATTAGGATTCCTCTCAGACTAAAAGATTTCACGTGCCATGATCATGTTGCAGCACTGGCACATAATCAAATCGACTACGCTTCAGCACCAACATGCAAACAAATTGGCTGCTTAGTAATGCATACACACTGAGATACAGGCAGGTAATCACAGGGCCACGACTGTCCCCAAAAACAGCTGAGACAAATACAGTTTGTTTGAGCCGCTCCTAAGAAAATAATGTAATATTCGTGGTCAGATGACACATTACTTAATGTCAGCTATCTATTGTCGAGGTTATTTGAATAATGTATGGCCATGTATTCTCCCTTATGCAAAACAGGCCTGTACAAACAATACAGACCTTCTAATGGAAATGGAAGACCTTAAAACAATAGTTATTGATTTACCAAACTGGACAGCGTGGAGCATTTTCTAATCATTGCATTGCACATAAAAAAAGGAAGCTATATTTTTAATCTTTAATTTTTGTGTTTTTGCAATTCTAAATCGTTTAACTTTTTCAATGTTCATGCTCAATTGTTGGATTACAGAAAAACATCCTTACTGCCACAAGATGTCCCTGCTACACCCAAGAACAGTGAATGCCTCTAAGGTTTGTCCTTGCTCTGTTTTCTGGCTATAAAGTAGGGGTAGATTAGATGTGCATTTATGCCAGTATTACCTAGAATATCACATAAATGCCAAATTAAATAACATCACATTTAAATAACATCACATGATTGAATACAGCATGTTTAGGAAATAGGCTATCTGTATCTGTGCCAGTGTGGTGGAACATGCCAGCTGATAAAGTCTTTGCTGTCCTTAACCCTTTGAGACCTGAGCAAAATGTCTTCATTTCTTTCAAAAACATAGTAAGGAGGCAGTGAGCAACTTAAAAACACATGGCCCAAAAATAGCAAGAAATTAGTAAAAGAAACAAGAAAATGACCTCGAGAAATTGCAGAACATCCAAATATTTTTTTTTCTTCCTGTAACATAATTTTAAAATTCAATTATACATATTCATGATAGTTTTTTGGCCATTTTTCAGTATTTTTTAACGTTTCTATGATCATTGTCACCAATTTTTTTCAAACTAATTTTCAATTTATTTCCAGGTAATTGTCCTTGCTACCTTTTGCTATTTTTTGGCAAAGTGTGGGACATTTATTGCCAAGTTGGTCATTGCATTTTTCCCCGTGTTTCTGAAAGAAATTAAACCAATTTGCTTGTGACAGGTGTCCGAGTGCTGCACAGGAAAAGCAGTGTTGATCCAGGTTAACCAGAAAGGGACAACACCAAACTACACTGATTAAAAAAAATTGAAAACATAAATCGGTCATCAAATCCTATAATAATTAATGGCACTGCATTGTGTGGACTATTTGTCCTCCAGATTCACATTCTGAGGATTCATTGTGTCATCCAGCCACACCAGCAGTGATGCACATGATTGAAAGAGTGTGTGTGAGTGTGTGATAGGAATCCTGATGGACCCTCACACCTACACCCCCCACCCCCCCACAATGGCCATGAAGTCACACTACAGTATTATTCATTTACAATGTTCATTTAGAAAAACATTAACTTATAGCCTATGTATCTGGGAAATAAACACTATAAAAGTGTTGTTTAAACTTGTACCAAGAAATTTACTATTACAAGCATTATTGCAAGCATTTACTTCAAGAAAAGGATTGTCTTGGCAAAATCTAATCATAATCTTAGAAAAAGAAAAAAGATTTGATTCCTTGAGCTAGCTACATGGGCTTATCCATAAGTCAGCTAGCATAATGCACACTTTGAACAGGCAATGTCGAATAGAAGCCTCTCACATAATTGCCTGTACTGATAAAATTGTAGTACAAATTAAATAAAACAAGCACACATGCATGTACACGGCATTAACATTAAATAACGTTCACTGGAAATATTGTGGAAGTAGATAATTAAGTGTCTAAACTAGCTAGCTTAATGCTACATTACTCACAAATACTGCGCATTTTTAGCTACTGGTATCGTTTGTTTTTTAATTCACATGTCACACGGTTCGCTGAGAAATGTTTTAAAGTTATTATCTGGATGTAAGAGCCGCAGCTGTGCCGCAGTGAGTTATAAATCCTCACTGTCAGCAGGACACGACTCCTGAGCCACGGGAAAACGCCCTGAAAAGCTCCTTCCTCTTACCTGAAGTCCGCTGATGCTTCTCAGTACAATCACCCGGGAAATGAATCCCTGTGTCGGCCTCTTGCTGCTCCTCTGTCCCGTTTTCTTCAGCTGACACCGCCCGGTGAGGAGAACCGCTCCTCCCCTCCGCGCCACTCCCTCTCTGAAACCAACCAACCAACCCTCCTCCGCCTCCCTGCCATCAGCAGTCCTGTCTGACCCACATATATATATATATATATATATATATATATATATATATATATATATATATATATATATATAGAGAGAGAGAGAGAGAGAGAGAGATAGATAGATAGATAGATAGATAGATAGATAGATAGATAGATATAGATATAGATATAGATATATAGATATATAAAGTCTGACCACATAGGACACATAAACATATTTAATGGAAACTGTCATTTCGTTGTCTTTTCACTATATAGCCAACTGTTATGTTAATGCTAATAGATTCTAATTTGAAAACAATCATGTCCAAGCTTAAGCCTTTGAAACCTAAGCAAATTGGCTTGATTTCTGTCAAAAACATCATGAGAAGGCAATGAACAATGAAAGAAGAAATGATCCAAAAATTGGCAAAAATTAGTGAAAAGTACAATTACCTGAAAATTAAAAACAAGAGGAAAAAACAACAATAAAACAAAACAAACAAAAAAAGAACACAAAACAAAGTAAAAAAAAAAATCACACACACAAGTAAATGACCTGGAAAAAAAGTGCTTACAAAGAAATTTTGTAATACAATTTAAAATATGTAATTATGATCATTGCATGTATATTTTCCCCTAGCTAACTTTCTAAATCTTCAAATTCCTTGCAATTTGTGGAACTTTTCTTTCCAAGTTGCTCATAAAAATTGCAGGATGTGCCCAGGGATCATTGGATAAGTTCTTGTGAAAGATGTATGAAAGCAGCACAAGAATGGGATGCTGCTCCAGGTTTCAAAGGGTTAATTAGCTGAAAGGCTGAAGTGCTGAAAAGTACACTTTTCGAATGCTGAAACATGGTTCCTTTACAGTATTATAAGTATAAGAGTGATTTACTTTTTACTGATGGATATTTATAATAAGGTAATGTCAATATAAAACAATAAAATGATCATTGTATTATATTAACTTCAATGATTATAAAACTAACAGTGACTTGTACATACTTAAATATAGGCTATGCTGCATAATAATGCACATTTTTTAACTAACCCTTGTCCCAACTGTGCATGTGCAGAATGAGTGTCATTGCTCTGATTGGAAGAATGAGAGCTGTTGCAACCGTCCCCAGTCTCCCCTACATTTTAGAAAAACTGATGCACAAAAGCTTAAACAAAAAGAAAAGCTACAGCAAGTTTAATTTTATCATTTTATTTTTATGTATTTATTTATTTGTTATTCTAGTTTAATTGGCTACTACATTTTTAGTCAAAAAAACTTATGTTTAAATTTGAGCCTTAAGATAGCACTCAAGATAGCATCAGGCTAAAGTGATGAGGTCCAGAAGGAGAACTATAAATCCCTATTGTCAATAAGATCTTAAATGCAATATATGTATTATGCACTAAACCTACAATGCTGCATCTATATTAGCAGCTCTTTGAACAGTCTTTCAGTTCAGTATGTCTCTGTCCTTCAGACCAGCCTCACCCTTTTGCCACTTTATATTGGTAAATCCTGATTGACTCACAGGATGTTCAGCCCAAGGCTGTATCATACCGCATACTCATACATGCCACTGTAGTGACTAGTTTCTCTATTTGACAATTTAAATACAAAAAATAATAATATATAAACTGCACATTTTACACACTTTTTTACAGTTTGCAATTGAATGCATTATGTCAATTTAAACACATGTATCACCATCAGGCAAGTTTAGGTAGATTGTGTTCAAATAGTGATCTGCAGCAGATTACTGATTATTCATTCTGCAAACAGGCTTTATCAGTGAGTGTAACTTTGTGAACTGTCAGAGCTCTGCTGCTACCAGTCTCTACACGCAGGAATTCTTCCTCCGCTCATTCTTCCTCCGCTCATTCTTCCTCCTCTCCTCATACCTTTCCTTCCTATCCCTCCCCCTTTTTCTCTTCCCTCTCCTCTCACACATCTCTCTGTCTCTGCAGTGATGTGCTGAATCTTGTCAGAGTGAATTCCTCCGTTGTGGCCGAAACCCAGGAAGATCTTTCCAGAAGGCCTTGACTTTTCTGATTGTGACACACTTTCCTGGGAAACACACTGGTGGGTTTTGATTCAGCTGAGTAGTGAGCGTCCTGCTTGAACACGCTCGCTGTCATCTGACTGTTTTAACTTGTCATACTGCTCCATTACTGACTGTAACATTAGTCATCTGCTGTAATTAAGTGGTGGGTACAGTATTGTCATTGCTCAATACAAACCACATTGTAGATAGATAAATATTTACATGAAGCATGAATTCACCATACACCCTTAAAGCTGTAGTTGGAAATAAATTTGTCATGTATCTACAAACTTTCACTATATCCAGACAGTCATACATGAAACAGATATATTTTAGTGTACTGTGAAGTTGTAAAATGAGAATGTTTGTGACCTTGACGCCATATTGAACAGTCAAACCAAACTGAAGAATAAACAAATCATATTTTTATTTTCCTCATAGTGCTTCCAATGGCATTTGCAAGAAGCCACTGTGATTGAAGGAAAACAACCAATCAGAGCCGAGGAGTCTCGAATGCAGCTGTCAATCACTGCTCGTGAACTGTGGTCAAACTGTCAAACTAGGCAGCGATGATTAAGTATGAATCAATACTCTTACTGTGTTACCTATTTCTCTCCTCACATGTTTTCACTCTTTTAGTGTACTGTTTAGCTGTAAAGTGAGAATATTTGCTCTGGCTGGTGGGTGGTGCTTTGTTTTGGTTCGACTGTTTTCAGCATGGCAGCCAAGTCACAAGCATTCTCATTTTACAGCTGAACAGTACACCAAAATATGTATTCATGTACTACTGTCTGGATATGTTTACAATTTCAGCAAGTATGTCAAAAAAACATTTTTATAAAAGTTACCAACTACAGTTTTATAGGCTGTGTCATATTACAAATAAGGTTGATTCAAGGCTTACTTAAATTCCAGGTCTACTTAAAGGTTGATCAATACTCTGTAACTGTGTTACCTTTTTCTTTCCTAATATGTTCTAAGAAATGTTTTTTAGTGTGCTGTTTAGCTGTTAAGTGAGAAGGTTTGCTCTTGTGCTTTGTTTTGGTTCAAATGTTTTCCACATGGCAGCCAAGTCACAAACATTCATTTTACAGCTAAACAGTCCACTAAATTATGTCTGTCTCATGTACTACTGGCTGGAAAGGTTTACAATTTCAGCAATTATGACAAAATTTATTTTCATGAAAGTTACAAACTATAATTTTAACATTTTGCTAGGCAAAACAACATATGTCATAATAGAAATAAGTCTGATTCAAGGCTTACGTAATGTCATGAATTAAGGCAATCAGCCTCACACAGGCTTCACACAGGCTGACTCCAGTTGGGAACATTAGTTCCATGTAATTTTCCTGTTTTCCTGTCTGTCAAATAATGACATACATGCAAATAAAGAAAAGATAAGTGTTTATCTGCATAGTAAGACACCTAATAAAAAGGCCACATTTTAAAGATCTTAGTGTACAACTGCATATTCTGCAGTTGCCATGGCATAACAGTGCTGTTACAGGCTGCAACAACTGTTTAATTCATTACTGAATAATTTGCTAATCTTTTTTAAATTAATTGATTAATCTCTGAATCTGTG
This sequence comes from Plectropomus leopardus, assembly GCF_026936395.1. Taxonomy (NCBI): domain Eukaryota; kingdom Metazoa; phylum Chordata; class Actinopteri; order Perciformes; family Serranidae; genus Plectropomus; species Plectropomus leopardus. Next base: position 31,484,669 of record NC_142183.1, on the reverse strand, counting down.
AAATATCAATGAAATGAATAGAGAGGAAGTCACATCACATCCTCTGGAAGCATTTCAAAGTTGTTCTAAAAACAGCCTAAAGCTAGCCAAGAGCTATTAAATATAAAGAAATATAAAACACCAAATCCTATAAAATAATAACAAAAACAGTACTGTCAAACGTTCCATTTAAATAGAAAAAGAGAGCACAGTCGATGTTTTGTGTTCCAATGTGAATACATCGACAGAAGGACCTTGGATTTTTTTTTTCTGCTGGTGCTTAACCGGGGTTGGAAGCTGACAACTGGCTCATGTGATAACACTGATACTATGTCAACAAGCCAAATCAACTGCTGGCCAATTCACTATTGTTGGCTGCTCCTCTGCCTCTCAGCAATGTGTGTGAGACAGACATGGACACGGAAAAAAAAAACAGACAGAGAGAGTAAGACGGACAGATGGACTTAAAGACTGACCATTGTGCAGTTTTTGGCAGGATGCGGTGGACGCTTTAAACACATGCTTCTATGACTCATAAACCACTCACACATACAGAGAAATACAGAACAGGAGCTGGTACTGTGTCCATCTATTTTAATATTCTGTAGAACTACATGATGTTTGTTTGTGGTGTGTGTTTACCAGGTACACATTGGTTAACTATTAAACTACAATACACTGCAGTGACTCACTGAGGTAATACAGCCTGTACATGACTTATCACAAGGCGGGTTTCCATTAAGCCTCAAACTGCGCAAACTGAAATTGCTAATATAAAGTATGCCTAATGGAAACATGTTAATTTCTAAAAAAAAAAATAATAAACCCTCTCATTTATCACAAAAACATTTTTACGCTTGCATGAGGAGGTATTTCAGGCAATTCGAAAAAGCCCTGTTTCACAAAACTGCAATGCAAACACTTTTTTGGCTTTTATAGGTCACATGATGCTATGGCTATGTGCTTGTCAGTATAGGAAGCTTGGCATGATGCAGCAGGTGCTACAAAAGGTGTTATTGCGTTGCATAACTCTTCAAAAGCTGAGCGGATCAACCAGAAGTTTTGTATTTACAGTTCCTCTGTGAAATTGTGGACTATCACCTTGCACAAAAATCCCTCATACGTGGTTGCTCCCGAGTATAAGGGGCTTGCCTTTCCATTATTGCTCATCTATGATGCCTTCAGTTGGATACGACGGCTAGTACGGTGGCTGCAATAGAATTACCTGCTAATGTTTTGAACATCCTCCACCATGCTGCATGCATATGCAGAATCTACAGAGGTTAATGCTGCTTTCCAGTGGGATCAAGAGCTCTGAATTCACGACTTGAATGAATGCAATATGTCTCATAACTTTTAGTTGTATTTAGATACTCAGTTCAGTCATCTAGCATAAGGTATCCACATGATCTTCTTTGATTAGACCATACAGTAAATCTCACACCACTTGACAGTGTGGTTGGTTTGTTGTTTAGTTGTTGTGCTGAGCCAGCTGTGGTGACTCCAGCTTTATCCATATCAGTTCTGCTTCAGTCCCAATCTGTAACACGAGTTCCTAAATCAAATCTCATGCCATGCTTACTGAATGAGCGTATATTTAGAGATATTTCATGGCTGACGTAGCCAAATTTAAGAAATTACAGTAAGCTGGCCGGGTGGTTGGTCAGTGAAGTCATTCCCTTTACCCAGCCATGCTGGGGTTCAGTGTCTTACGCATGTGCCATAGTATCCAGTCACAAGTACTTGCTTCTGGTTGAATGAAAAATCATTTTACATGCCAGCTCTAAACGGATCCACTTTGAATGTAACACACTGGGAGAAGGTGTAAAAAGACTGTGGAAATAAGTGTTAATAACTGTGGGATATTATAGGTGATAATTGACACAAAAAGCAGACAGAGATGAAATAATGTTGTGAGGTCAGACCAAAAGTCAGTATGACTTGAGGTCTTGGGAATGTTCGTTTTTTGCTCTTTCCAGTGTGTGGGATTGGCAGTGCAGGCTGCCATTTAGATCTGTCAGTCACCATGAAATTTTGTCGTGGGTAGATTGTGATTGTTTGATTTGAGTTGTCAAGCTCTTTTTTCCACAACAAAGACACACAGTTACCCTAAAAGAGTTCACAGTTTCAGTAATGCCCCTTGCTGAGCTAAGAGACTGTAGAGAGGAGTGAGCACATTGTGAGAAGGCTCACAGCGAGAGTGTCAGACAGTTGAACTAAAGCTCCATAATCCAGGCCACCACAGGTTAGATAACTGTGTACTGCTACTACTACTAATTGAACCAATAATAATAGAATATAATAGAAATTGTCCTGCGGTAAGAAGTGGATATATATGGTATATAATATTAAATACTCAATTGCGCATTGATTAGGGAAACATACGTTTCCCAGTCTGGGGAGTGGGACCATCCAAAGGGACCCAAGTTACTCTAAAGGGGGGGGGGGGTAACTCTCAGTGGTGAGAGGGGTATTGAGATCCCTCTCTTAAATATATATATGAAAAAAAACAATCTGTAAAGAAGCACACCATAACAAGTGAAAATCTTGCAGTGAAAAATTACTTAACTAAAACTAACCAAAATTGAAAATACTGATTATGCAGCAGAATGGACCTTGTACCAGTTTTATACTACTGGATTGTCATTATTGATGCATTCACATGTAAGTAGCATTGTAGGGTTGTATTTAGCCAAGGTGGAGCTAATTTTTAAGGTCCATTGGGGTAGGATTTGGGGGATAGTAAATTGGCAGAAATTGAATATAGCCAAAGAAAACTAAGACCCTCCGTGTGTCATTTTAGGTATCCCTCTGCGTCAGCTGTTTACACTCTGAGTTACCATGATGTCAACAAATGCACATGGTGGGATGATGCATTTGTTAACATTTTCTGCCTATTTTACATTTGAAGAACCCCCTACCAACTATCACAGCGAATTTGGGTCATAGCCTCTATTAATCTCAAGTTATGTCAATTCAATATCTAATTGTTAAGTTTACTTGAAATTTTGCTGTATGTACTTAATTTAGTGACATTGTTTCAACCTAAAAATGAGAAGTGAAGTTAACTCTTTGTTCCTAAGTGTTGGCAACTTAAGTAAACCAATTTAGTCTGACACTGATCTGACAACTGAACAGCGGTGTTTACTTAAAAAAACCTTGCCTTGCTGAGTTTATTTGGCACTTCTTTTATGTATGGGTGTGTCACAGTATCTGTCCGTTTAAACAGTTTTGCAGAAAAATATTTTTATACAAGATTCAATTTAATTTTCTGGGAGACTGAAGAGAATCTGCAGAAATTCTGTTGTGCTTTGTTCTACGACCAGCATCTCAAAAGCTAAAGCACTTTTGGCGGTCTTCCCTCTAGCCCTATCCTTCGTCTTACAACAAGCACTTGTTTATCCTCTTCCCTCATCCTCCCTCTGTTCATCATCTTTCAGGAAATAACTTTTAAGAGAACAAAACAACCCTTCTTGGTGTAGAAACCAGAAAACCAGAGTGTATTTTAGCCCTTCATTGAGTAAAATATGTTTAAAAAAAAAGCAACATGTGGGAGAGGTATTAAAAGCATCAGAGGATGTTCCATCACATCCTGTGTTTGTGAACAGGTTTGACCTCTGACCTCCGCTCCAGTACAGTACTGTAATGTTGCATAAAAGAGTGGGAGAAAGGAATGCTTGTGACCGGCCACTTCCACAGTTGCTTTTTGCAAGCTTGCAGAAAGAAACAAAACTATTTGGTGATGTGTTTGCCTTTCATCCAGGCGAATCAAACTCCCCATTGTTGCTGGTAACTTTACACGTCTCCCATTATTCCAGGTCTTTGAGGCTGTCCGTTCAGGGCATTTCTAATCCTCAACAGTGCTCCAACAGAGTGAAAAACTGTTTTTTTTATCATCCAAATCCCACAATGTTTGAGAAGCTTGGTCTGAAGAGAAAAAAATAGTTATTAATAGAAACATTTTAGGTTATTTCTTCTTAAACCTTTGAACCCTGTACAAAGTGGTGATTTATAAAAACGTGGGAAAAAAGGCAATGTGCAACTTAAGAGAAACTTAAGGAAATTGCAAGAAATTCATAGATTTAGAAACTTTTTTTTAAAGATGGCTTTTTCAAGAGAAGTATATCTAAAATAATAATAATTTTAAAAAATTGGTATAAAATTATCAACTTTAAGCAGTTTATATAATTTGTTTTTTTTTTTTTTTTTTTTTAAATCCTGTTTATGTTTGTTTTGTGTTGCTCATTTTCAGGCAATTTTCTTGTAATTTTTGACTAATTTCTTGCAAAATTATTTTCTTCTCAAAATTCTCATTGCCTTCCTCCCATGTTTTTGCAATAAATAAAGGCTATTTACTCAGGTTTTTAAGGGTTAAACAGAGAGAGGAAAAAATCCTTTGTGGTGTTTTTGCTGACGATTCTCAAAATTGGTGCGTGTGAGAGCATGACAAGACAGTTTGTGTGAGTAAAGGTGTGAATGTGTGTTTTTTCCCAGGGCCAAAAGAGAAAACAGTCTGTGAAGTTGTTTGTTAAGTTTGAAAGGCGACACTTGTGCGTTTATCAGTGTGTATCAGGGAGTGTGTGTGTGGCTTTAGGCAGGTCCTCAGCAGAACAATTCCTCAAACCACACCCATCTTAAAGTCCCCCCTCACTTTAGCCCACTGCTTTTCCTTATATGGTCATACCAGCAGCTCGGCTCGTGATTGGTCAAAAAAAAAAAAAACATTTTGATTGAGGCACACACACCTGTGCAGGCTTGAACACACACACACACACACACACACACACACACACACACACACACACACACACTTGCCAATGTTTCCTTGATATGTATTGATAGAGAGTGTGATTACTGATAAAAATGCCCTTAAATGACCACAATTAACACAATAGCTTGCTTCATTTTCTATTTCATGAAACTTCTTTCCTAAATTTTATTCTAAAGCAAGCAGAGGTTCAGTTTTAAAAGGCTGGAGGGTTGTAATTAAATTGTGTCACACACAAACTTACACCTCTTTCCTTGTCTAGACATGCTGTCTGTGAAACCCCCGGCAAAAACACACACAGTGCATACCTGCATCTGCACACACGCCACTATTTATATGTATGAATCTTTCCGAACCTGCTGGAGGATCAAACAGGACACTGAAGCGTCTAAACCAACATTCCTAATCCCTTAAATGTGACACACACACAGCGTTTTGAGGAAGTAGCTTATCAGTGGTTTGAGGAAGTCGGGTCATTTATCACCCAGGGAAATTTGCCTCTGCATCTTTCCTTCTAAACCACTTATTTTATGGTCATGGATAAGTCAGAAAGTACAAATAGTGAATTTCACATGCATATACTGCTGAGCTGGAAAGAATCCTCTGATGCACAAAGAGTGGGAAAGATACTGCAAATTATGACATAACAATGTAAAGTGAGTGACTTCCCCCTAAACAAATTCTCTGAATAAGGAGAAATGGCATCCTCTAGCGGACACACACGTGCACACACAAAAGCATTACAAGAGGTTTATATTTTATTTATGGGACATACATTTTTATTACACTGATAACGAAACAAGTAAACTATATGAATTTGAGATTTTTCTGTATCGATGGGTCTGCATCATAGCGGTTCACCTGCTGTTGTTTTCTTCACTCAGAGGGCTGTTCTGCAGACTCCAGCTCAGATAAAACAGCTCTGGATGAAACAGGAAAAACAAGTTTCAAAAGAGTAAACACACATGATACATTAAACTGAGATCAAAATACCACTTGAACAGTTTCCTCTGTAGTTCTCAGCAGTGTAACAGCTGTCTCAGATGCTTCTCTCTTGTGTTTTAAAGGAAAAGATACTATGTGCAGCTTCTGTGGAAGGAAACTTCCTTCTAATTAAAACAGGGAAATCTACTCTTCTTAATTTTGCTGCGTACAGTGCAAAAACTATGGATTAGCCACTGTTTATTATTTGTTGTTAATTTTAATTCATCCATCACACCTGCCTTTTCCACAGATGGGGAGATACAGTGCACCGAAACTCTGGGTCTGATTTCACAAAGAAATGTTAGACTGCTCTGTCGTGTTAGGCCACTATTATTTTGCTATAAGATTAGTTTAATGCAGTTTAGACTCTTAGGGCTTCATTACAGAAACTTCCTCGGTCTGAAATTCTGTCCTATCCAAGTTTAGAATGATATCTGTGATTTTTAGTATTACCGAAACATATTTCCTAAGTGCATTTAGGAAAAAAAATCCAGTCTTATCTCTAATACTATGGTCTCTGCAATTTTAAATCTTTCATAACAAAACTAATACATTTGTTGGTTTCTTTTGTTGCTTGTGCAGTCGTCTTGCCAATGACTTCTTGTAACACTTGGTTTAATGTGTGCCACTGAGAAACCTCTGTTCGGAGGGCAATGTAGCTCCAAAACTTCACCCTCCAGCTCTATCCCAACAGGAATCAGGACACCCTACCCCAAAATTTGGATGCACAAAATGAAGGGGTAAGGGGCAAAATGATAGAGACAAGGGCTGTATTTGGGTTTGGGTTTATTTTTGTGAAAGAGGTCCCTGGTGTTTGTGAAATAATGATCTGTCCAACTCTTTTTCCTTTATGTTCCCTGTCACTTTGTAATAATTAAATGACTAATTAAATGACAGACTAAATGACAGTTATTCTTGTGTCACCCATAACACAAGATGATGGATCTAAACATGTTTCCTGCTGTCACACCATAAACCTCCTCACCTTTGTTCCTCGGTCAGATTAAACTCAGCCAGCGCTTGCTTTGCCAGTCTTGGTGTTGCAGACAGACAATAGGCTGCGGACATCTGAACCAGCTCCACTGCTTCCTCTGGGGAGCCATTGTTGCGACACACTGACAGGAACTCCTCAAACAGGCCCTCACTGAGGAAAACACAGCAGAAACACACGATCACAAACAGAACACGAGCGTTTAAATCTGAGCCGTGTCAGAAGTAGTTCTAAAACGGGATTACACATTGCTCCTGCAAGGTGTTTTATCTATTGGAACAGTTACATCTTGAGTCACTTACGTTGATAAACGTGATGCTTAACTATTTGTTTGAATACACAATTACGTTTTTTATTACCTTGTGTTTACAGTATGTGTTGAAACCTTCTGTCATGACAGGCTTGAGATGGCGAAGCCAACAAAAACAGCTCCATTTTTACTACGTGATCACACGTTAGAGCATGCTGTCATAAAATTCCACAACATGGTAGTTTTTCAAAGCTAAATAGCAGCAATATTCGTTATAAATAGTTCCTATGTGAAATGACCATGCGATAAATTCGAGCTCTGTGGACTTTTTGAAGGGTTCTTCATGTTTGTAATTGGGCAGAGACTTACTTAGGAACTCTATTCTTGGATTTGAAGAGGTTCAGCATCTCCCTGCAGACAGAGATAGAGCGGACGAGAAGTCAGGTTTATTTCACTTTAACATCATTTGGTGGTGGGCATCAGGAGAGTCAGACTGCGGTAAAAGCTCTCCTGTAAATGGACTGACTGGCGGGCGGATTAACAGCCGTCTCTCTCACCAGGCCTCCTTGGTATTGTTGGCTCTCAGCAGCAGGGAGGTGATGTTTGAGAGGGAGGAGTTGCTCCACTCCAGCCTGTTCCTCCCTCTGTCGACGTCAAACACACTCTTCACATCCAAAGCACACTTTGCAAAAGACTCCTGAACCTGCAGTAACACACACACACAGACACACACACACACACACACACACACACACACACACACACACACACACACAGACACACATACACACACACACACACACAGATGTATATTCATGAACACAGCCAGGTTTTATGCTTTAGTATCTCCAGTCTCACATCATGTCCATGTCTGACTGACCTCAGGGCTGTGCATGTCTCTGGCCATCAGTGTGAGCAGCTCCTCCACCAGGTTGGACTTATTATCATGACCCAGAGAGCAGATATCTGGAAATTGACACAGACTCAGATGCAGTTTGTTTCAATCTTGACAGTTTATATCAGTGTCTCTGTGGTCACTCAGGACGTGTACTGATATTATGCCTCATTCCTCTCTGACCAGTCAGTGGTCTGCAGAGTTTTAACTCCACCTTCTAGTGCCTTCTAGTTCAACTCCCATGGAAATTCAACTGTGGAGGCCCCAAAAAAAGTACCAGGTACTATTCACCTAAAAAATAGCATGCTGATTGGAGTAAAGCCATGTAAGAACATGCAGTGGATTCTTTTACCTTTCCATATTGTGGGCAGCAAGTCCAGACGGCTGTCGGTGTCCAGAGCCTGCAGCAGTTCCATCAGTCCGTGACTGTTTGAGTAGAACAACTGGAAACACAGAACATGATTCCATGTAAAGTTCATTCCCATAAAGCTAGGGGGAACATAAATAGTTAATCATCCATCTTTGAACATGAAAGATCGAGATTATTCAATTTTTTGTCCAAGAGTAAAATTAAGACCAAGCGTGGCGAGGGATGCAGAGGTGTACTGACCGAGGGAATGTGCTGTCTGTACCACTTCAACACCCCGTCAATGTGCTCCATCATACAGAGCAGGCTGAAGAAGCGACCGCTGGAGAAGACGGAGGACAGAGGAGAGGTGCACTTAAACAGCACTTAAAATACGAGAATTCAGCTACATAATTAGGTCTAATCCCTACATTTCAGGTTCCAGGTTATGCTGAGGCTGATAAATATATGTTTCATAACTAACGTGGTTAATTAAATGACCAAAACTTGGATCCTACTATCCTAACGTCTGGATATAGCAGGTACAGGGGATGTGTTTTCAGTTGGAGAAGGGCTTTTTACAGCAGCAGAAAATGAATTAGCTGTTATGGTAAATTACATAGAAGTTTATTCTATTCTGATTGCTGGAACAATTTCAACATACACAACAAAACTTTCAATGATTTTTACAAATTCCATGACTTTTACAGGTTTTCCATGACTGTGGGAACCCTGTTTTTACTCACTAGTAAATATTCCTTTGGTACTGATCTCCCAGAAGCCTCCAGTTCTCCCCTGTTTCCACTAGACTGTGGACCTTATAACCCAGATCCAGGTCTTTACAGTCCAGACACTATCATGAAAACAATAGGCATGGAGAAAATAGGTTGAGTGGACAAACAGATAAACAGTAAATGGTGTATGATAAGACAAATTTAAAACTTTCTGGAAACCCTTAAAAAGCTAATGGCAGTTTACATTCAATCTAAGAATAGCTAAAGGATGCCCAAACCTGCTGGCATCTCTTAAAAATAACTTATGTTAGTTAAAAAAAAAAGGCAGGATTGATTGAACTGGACATTAAGCCGAAGGTATAATTCACATTTTAACCTTTAAATCTAAAAGTAAGCAAAGAAACTTAAGTGCTTAATCAAAAACAAGGACTCAAATAACAAGCTGTTAACTGAAGACTCTGTCATCGTTCTAAAAAAAGGACTTGCACTTTATAGAAACCCATTTGTGAGTAAAACAAAGCACGTAATAAAAAAGACTTACTATTTTCATTGCGTTTGAGAAGAATTGAACTGGAAAGGGAAAGAGAGAATACAAAATCTTTATTAAAAGCCACATGCTAATAGATAACCCTCTCTGCTCTTATTGTGGTGATTATGATTTTTCATGCTTTAAATGCATTTTAAAGGTTCAGTAAGTGAGATTTAGGGGGATTTAGTGGGATGTAGTAGTGAGGATTGCAGACCGCAACCAGCTGAAACTTTTGCTTAGAATTCCAGCAGCTGAATTATCTGCAGAGCTCTCCACCTCTCCAAAACAAACGGACCTTTAGATTTAAACCAGTAAAAGCACGAAATAAAGCAGTTTTACATTATCGTGTTTATCAGTGTTTATCCAACACTGCTTGTCTTGGGCAAGCTGCTGACTACAGCGGCCGACTTGAAAACACCAGTGGCCCTATCTAGAGCCAGTGTTTGATTTGTCCATTCTGGGCTACAGTAGAAACATGGCAATCTCCGTGAACGAGGACCCGCTCCCTTATTCTAAGATAACAATAAGACAACAATTGTTACTTTTACATGCTGTTACAAACATATTGATTATGTTATATTCAATAGGCCAGAATATCCCCCTAAATCCTACATACTGGATCTTTAACCCTTTGAAAACTGGTGTGACAGTACTTTTTTGTGCTGCTTTCAGATGCCTTTTACAAGTATTTAAGTTATTTTTTAAAAAGCTAGGGAAAATGGGAAATGGGAAAACTATATTCATTATTATTGTAATTGCAAATTTAAAATTATTTTAAAGCACTTTTTCCTGGGTCTTTTCTTTTGTTTATTGTTTGTTTTATTTTATTAACAATTTTCAGGCCATTTTTGCTTACAGTTGCCTAATTTCTTGCTAATTTTGGGTCATTTCTTCTTTTGCTGCTCGATCAAAAATCAAGCCAGTTTGCTCAGGGTTTTAAATGGTGAAACAAAATGAGAAAATATACACACACACACACACACACACACACACACACACACACACACACACACACACACACACACACACACACACAAACTCCAACATACCATCATTGGGGTCCTGGCAGGTAAAGCTGGTTTCTTTAATCTCTGACATCACTTCCTGTAACATGTCAGTGCTGCCCCTGCTAGGGGGTGCTGGAGAGGAAATGAAATCACTTAATACAACTCAGCATTCATACGATGTCACCAAAGACTGTACTAGTGATGCTCAGGTGTGATTTAACACCAAAGTGTTTTTACCTGATTTGCAAAAGATTGCCAGGAGGTGATGGAAGGAGGCCAGGCTCGGAGCTGAACACACACAGTGACACAAAGTGACAAATTAATGTCTTGTTGTCTCGTGTGTGTGTGTGTGTGTGTGTGTGTGTGTGTGTGTGTGTGTGTGTGTGTGTGTGCGTGCGTCTGTAGTCACCTATTCCCAAAGCCCTCATCTCATTCAGAGTGTGCAGAGCGTGTGTTTTGGCCACAAAGCCGCAGCGTCTGAGAGCTCTAAGAACGCTGTTGAAGGTGAGCAGGTTGGGTTGAATTTTCTGTTGCCTCATCTGGTTCAGCAGCTCCTGCAGACGCAGAGATAGAAATCCAAATTTCACACCACAGTCTGTTCATATTTTACTTTCTAGAGCCACAAAGTGTTCATTGTTAAATAAATAATTATCATGAATGAATTGCAAAACATTTATGAAACAACCATTTTTTAAATATTTTTTTATAATTACTATGAATCAGCAAGCATCATTTATATAGTGTTATTTCATCAATCTCATTTCAATAAAAGGGTAATATATGTTGGATATTTTTATTTTGCCACTGACATTTTAAAATGCCATTTTTCAAAAATATTTTTTTGGGTAATAGAAATTGAATAAAACTGACATAATAACGTCAAAAATTAAGGCAGGGTTTTCTTAAATAATTTCACACTTTATTCATATATTCTACACTTTTTTATTAATAATACTATATATTTTACATTTTTTTATGTATCTAATATTGAACATTTTGGGGCTCCAAAATCATCTACCCCCCCGCCCCCCAAACAAAAAATAGAATAAGACCATTTAAATAAACAGTAACGTAAAGGCACTGAAGGTCTTTAACAAGGAAACCTGGTGCGTTTTTTCTTAAGATCTGAATAAAAACTCATAGGCAGAAGAGTAAAATTGGTCTCACAGCGATGAGGTCCCATTTTTCATTGTTTTCTCTGACATCTGGAGCTGCCAAAATCAGAGCGTTGAAGATGTGGACGTCAGCTGGAAACAGAGGGTTTGGTTATTGGTCACCTGCTTCCACTACACAGAAGCTTCAGTGGGTTATCTGCAGGCCTCAGAGGGTCTTTTGAGAACCAGTATGCCTGGGATTTTAAAAACTAGCACCATCTACTGGTACTGTCAGGAACACCTAACATACTTTAACTAAGTAATTTGATGGAAGATAAAAAGAACGTAGTAAATTAACAGTGACATTTAAAGGTAACGTTATTACAACAAAAACATGCACCTGCCTCTTGAAATAGAAAAATATTGTCACACTTAAAGAATACTGTAGGAATTATTTACACTTTATTAGAATGACCTGCATAATGTATTCTATAAAGTTTTAAAGCAAAGTAAAAAAAAAAGAACATCACTACAAACCAAAATTCTTGCTCCAAATATTGCTTTACAATTGGTGATTACATACTATAACTAATGAGGTATTTTGTTCTTCATGTTGCTCTAGCAACTCACCAGTCAGTCTGTTGTTTAGCATGTCTGTGAACATGCTGAAGGCCTTTGCAAAGGCTCCATGCTGCGGAGAAACAGACAAACAAAGAAAAGTCTCTATTATTGGCTGATTAATTATCAGCTGTCTCTATATACATATGTTTATATCCTGCATTAAGGGATAAGGATGTGTAAAAATCACTGTTTTACTACCACAACAATCACTATACAGTATAGTAACCACCCAAGCAGCAACCTCCAGGGCTGAAAAATGAAGCCAGTATGAAGTGCTTAAACCTGCAGTTCCTCTAATGGCCACTTGGGGCTGGCTCAAGAAGCCATTCAATTCCTCCAGATTCCCATAAGACAATACCTGGCTTTGAAGCAGAAATAAACATATTTACAGGCTGTTACCCAAAACAAACAAAACAGCTTTTGGACGCTATAACATTAATTACTGAACAAGGGTGAATTTTTATACAACTCACCCTTTCACATTTTCTAAGAATTAAAGGTACATGTAAATCTGGTCAACTTTTGTCTAAGTTTGTTCACTTCTGGCTCCAAATACACTACATGGCGATGGCCAAAATGCCAAACTTCTAGCATCCAAACAGCAGTCCAAAAACAAATGGATGACACCATAGTAGCTACATCCATTTTTTTTACGGTATATGTAACCACCTAATGGTTCTGCTGCACCCTCTTACACAACATAAAGAGGCTCTTGCAGTAGCAGCTCCATCAGTAATAAATGTGTTCTTACCATCACCATGCCTTGGATCAGAGCGGAGTAACACCGTGTGTCTCTCTCTGGCAGCAGGTTAAAGATCCTCTCTGCGTTGTTGTTTTCTCTCCAAGTCGCCTTCAGCAGGTCTGTAGCCCGACTCAGCCTCGCTGTCTTTCTCTTCACCTCCTCTCCTGACTCCTCCTGAAAACACAACAGTAAACACACATAAATACTGTAGTTCTAACATGATGTCTGTAGGTTCCAGCTATGTTGTTTCCATTTGCTGCAGCAAAACCCAGCTTTGAGTTTATTGTGTCTAAAACTGCATCAGTTTGTTGATTGACTGACTGATCGTCAGACATTAATCATAGTTATCTTGATAATCAGCAAATGTTTTTTAGTCATTGTTTTTTTAAGACAAAACACCCTAAGTCTTCTTCTACAACTGTTAATAACACAACACTTGAAGATGTCATCTTGGAATCTGGGAAAACTGTGATGGACTCCTAACACTGTTTTGACCTTTTATAGACGAAACAATTAATCACAAATAATTGATAATGAAAAAAAAAAGTTGTTTAAGCTTTAATTTTATTACTCATCTCTGACTGTCACATTTGAGGTTTGTCTCGGGGAGGACTCACCGTGTCCTCTGTCTGTGGTTCTCCCTCCTGGACAGGGTCTTTGTCACAGTAGAGACAGATCAGGTCTAACAGGTCATGGGTCGTTTCCATAGAGACTGCTGTGCCTGGAAGAATTGAAGAGTTGATGTGACAACTTTCCTAAATCAGAGAATATGTGTGTGTGTGTGTGTGTGTGTGTGTGTGTGTGTGTGTGTGTGTGTGTGTGCGCGCGCGTGTGTGCGTGTTCTCACCAGCTTGCAGGAGTTGGTCATACATGTCAACAGCAGCTGTAACTTTCCTCAGGTTGATTCGCTCCTTCAGAGCCTCCTCGCTCACCTCCTCAAGAAGCGGCAACACGGTCTCTGGCATCAGACACTACACACACACACACACGCACCCACACACGCACACACGCACACACGCACGCACACACACACACACACACACACACACACACACACACACACACACACAATGAGAATCAAACAATACTGTTGTCCAAAGCAATATAAATAACCTGTGATATTTTTACTCTGTGAGAGGTTCCATTAGCAAAGCTTTTAACACTAATGGTTCTCCGCAGCATTAATACAGTAGTAAACCATTATTTGCTATGTAAATATATGGTGGAGTGATGGCATCCTGAGCACAGAATGAAGTCATGCTTCCTGAGTGTGTTGTTATTCGAGCTTCTTTGCTTTTCTGCAGCAGACGCTCCAGCCGAAGAAGCATAACGCAACACCTTCCGGTCAGCGCACTCACACTCAGGTTTTGTTTTTAGTGGGAACTGTTAAAATTGGCATTTATTCTTGGAACAAATTAATCTGCAGCAGTCATGAGCATTTATTCGCTTCAGCTAAGATGGGCTCCTAATCTGACACCTTGTTTTCAGCCCTTTTGTGACGCATTGATGTACTGTCGAAAAATCAAGCGCAAGCAGAGCTCAAACATTTAAAAATAGAAACTAAATAAGTAACATATAAAACAGATATGTATGACAAATTAAGCACCATAAAATTTGCACTGGCCTCCTTGCTGCCTTCCATTGTTTATTGACACCATTTTTCAGTGTATCCATGACGTTAAATGTGACATACCAGTAAAAAAACAGGAAGGTACACTCGTCTGCTGCAGAGCTGTGTACACCCCTATGGTCTACTGGAAGGAGTCTGTTACATATTTTTAGTGGGTTTTCCCACATTGAAGAATAAAAAACAGTAAATATGTGCTAATTGGGTGGAGAAGTAGAGACAGTTGCACTCTGAATATTGAATAGAGCTCCTTGAAAGTAAAACCAAACAAGATCAGTTCGACTGTGAGAGTAAAGCTAAAGTTTTTTTACTATAATAAACTGTCCTGGATTGAGCTTTTTAAGGCTGCAATGTAACGCTGTTTGATCACAGTCCTCCTCATTAAACACACACCTGTGCCTGCATTTTCTCCACCCCCCTCTGCGTATTCACTCATTTGTGTGTGTTTCTTACTGGTATATGTGGCTCAGCAACGTCTTTGGTGAAGAACTTAGGATTGCTGTTGATAAAATATTTGGCTGCAGCTCTGCCAGACTCCTGAGAGAGAGAGAACAACTTCTGCAAAGAGAGAGAGAGAGAGAGAGAGAGAGAGAGAGAGACAATCATACATCAGTTTGACTACATCTTAATGTGATCTCAAAGGGGTTGTTGTTATAAGTACATAAAGGGAGTTAAAACAGTGTTATAAACTGAAATAAAACAAATTATGTGACCAAAATTAAAAAAAATAATAATTCTGAGACACAACATCTGTATGATTTTTACATAATACCCACATTAAAATTAGATGCCAATCTAAAATGACAGAAACATAATTAAAACGAAAACTTAAAAACATTCATAACAATGGTTTATCAACCCAGGGGTCCATTTTTAGGTAAATATGGATGAAAGATGACTTCAGAATAGAAAAAGAAAACAAAAATAAGCCAGCTGAGTAACGTGACTGTCAGTGTAAAACGAAGCATGATTTTGGCGTACAAACTCATTTGATGTCCTTGGAGAGAGGTAAGGATCATCCTGGAACTGGTAGGAATATGCTGTGGGATCCTGCAGGTAGAAAAGAAAAAAAAAAGGATTAACACGCAGGCACACACATACACAAGTAAATATCCCCACTGATGATCAAAGAGATGTGATGGAGCTCTCACCCTGCTGACAGTTGAAGCCAGAGCCTCCAGCACCGCCTCCTTGCTCCTGTTCAATAAGAAGAGACATTCAATTCAGTGTTGTTTAAAGACAAAATATATATACAAAATAAAACACTTAGCTGACTTTATTTAAAACTAAGTGACTCTATCTAAAGATGTAACTGAGGTTTCGCAGACTATAAGGTGCACAGTGTTGCCAGCACTGTATAAAACATCAAAACGGGGTTTAACAGTGAAAATGACACATACCATGTTTTCTTCCTGGGGATGACAACAGTCTCTGTAGATTCTGCAACAACATCGAGAGCAGGGTGTCATTTTAATGCCACTGATGATGCCTTGCCTCTGGATGAGTGATTTAGTCCAATATAATGGAAGGGCCAGAATTTCTCTAAATTCTATACATTTTTCAATAAATCAGATATTCCAAAGATCCTGCTGTTTTTTTTATTGACTTTTATTCCATATTACCTTTATTGGCCTCTGCAGCTTGTTGGCGCACAGCTGAGGTCCAACCAAAACTCCTGGAAAAACCAAAACAATCTGATTTCCAAAAAGGAAAGTAAAGATACAAAATATATAATGTAGAAGAAAATATAAATATGTGCATTAGGTTTCAGTTTCACAGCACTATGTACATTTTTAAAAATGTAAGAGATGGATAATATGCAGGGTTTATGTGCCTTATGCTGCTTTAAAATGTACATACTAGTATGTACATTTGTGCATCTGTGCATCATAAGTTTGATACATTCCAGAGTGGTGTTGATAAGATAAATTAGGATGCTGCAGTCCTCCTGTAGTGATAATTCATAGATCGCCTTACTGGACATATAGTAGCTATTTTCTAAGTAAATTAAACCTGTACAGACAACATCAAGACAAATAAAGCTGCATCAAAAGGTTCAGCTGTGTATGAAGTCTATATCAATACCAGTCAACAAGCAGGATGTACAGTGAGGATGAAAGACGCCTTCTTTCTAACTGACAAAGATAACCCGTATGAAATCGCTGAGGTAAAATTCCGTGTACATGTGCTCAGTTATTAAACATTTTGTCAACATTTGCTGCAGCGGTGTAGCTCAGCGGCTCGTGAAGACATGACCTCCTGTCAAATGATGCAAGGCTAGCTACAGCTCTTCTGCATGTAGGAGGCACAATAGAAGTAGAATAAACGGCTGAATAATAGTATGCTTTAAAGAAAAAGAGCTGTCTTACCTGTGACCCCACACCTGCTCGAAATTATTTAACAAAAATCGGCTGTTTCTGTGGATATAATGCCCTACGTGCCTGCCGGGCGCCGCCATGTTGTTACAAACTGAAGGCTTCTGGGAGGGACAAACCATGTGCGCTAAGAATAGGGGAGAGAAGAATAATTACACTTTGAGTTTTTAAGAATTGCTGAACTGTATTTGCATTTAACATTTAACATTTAGTAATGTCCAAATCTGATCGTGAATTTGTTATTTTAAAAGTACAATATACACCGTATTAATGGAAATTGCATCTGCATTTGTGTCTCCCCTCTAATGTTTCGTTTGATCTGAAGACCCACGTGCGGAACGGGAGCGACTTTGCGTCGCGTGGTGTAACTATACGCCATGAATTTATATCAATAAGCACCAAAAAGTCTGGCTAATTCTCCAAAATGTTGTTTAGAAAAGAAGTGCCATGGCGGCGACTGGAGGGCATGTCGTTTGGCATGTACTCTGCCGAAGAGATAAGGTGAGTAATGGCCTGTTAGCTTTTGACTTTAATGCTAAACATGAGATCAAAACAACAAGACTAAAGTTACTCGTCTAGCATACTGTAACGCCATGCTCTAGTTCTAACATGACACTAATTACACTAGGTTAACACTAGGTTACTATGTTTGTGGTCATTATAGATATTTAATAATTATTTTTTGTGCAACAAACTTGACTCGCTTTCAGTAACAGTGGGTGTCAGTCAAATGATACACCGTTACCCCCCATTGTATTTATTTTCACCCACTTCTGTTTGACTCTGTAGGGATCTATCAAAATGACACTAAACCGACTATATACTGATTACAGCTATGTGCCAAAACTACCAGTCATTCACTGCAGTAAATGACCAAAAAAAGTTGATAATTATCCAATGTAAACGTGGAAGCAGATTGTATAATAATGTGTTCTTCTTATATCCCTTCCCAGGAAGTTGAGTGTGAAGGCAATCACAAACTCCAGGTTTCTTGATGCTGTTGGGAATGTGGCCCCAAACAGCCTCTACGATTTGGCCTTAGGACCAGCTGACAGCAAAGAAGTGCGTCTCAACTCTGATCACATTATTTACATACATTGTAAAACGCTGTTGTACCTTTTTGGTTGACCTATCTCTTTGTGTAAAGTTTAAGATTGAGTCTTAATTTAAAACAAGTCTTTATTTATTTACTTATTTATTCATGTAACTTACTGTTATTGTTCTTACCAGGTGTGTTCAACCTGCTGTCAGGACTTCAACAACTGTCCAGGCCACCTTGGACATGTAGAGCTGCCTCTGCCTGTATACAACCCACTGTTCTTTGATGTAAGCATGTCTGCAAATGCACCACACAGCTGTACATTTACATGCAAGTACACTCACATGTTTGCAGCTCAGTATTACTGGATGTGGTACTCGTACACTGCAGGGTACAAATTGGAATTTGCTTTTCATCACTTTCTCGAACTCCAATCCACCTTCTTTGAGGATTTTTTCTAATTATTTTTTTATTTTATTTTTATTTTGTATTGTTTTTCTCTAACCCCCTCCTTATTCTCTCCTTCATCAGAAACTTTACCTGCTGATTCGTAGTTCCTGTCTGTCATGTCACATGTTAACATGTTCCCGAGCTGCCATCCACCTGCTGCTGAACCAGCTGAAGTTAGTGGACCATGGCGCCATGCAGGACGTCTACCAGATAGAACAAGTGCTCAACCAGGTGGGGTTAAACTTGCTGTGAAAATTAATTATAGCAGGATATTGATGAATTGTGATGGTATTATTTGGGTGATGTGCAAATATATAGAATAGATTTTGTGTTCACTGTGAATGTGGGAGTCTTGCATCTGATCTGTTCTTCTGACTTATGCATCTCCAAAGTGGTTTTGTAACTGTCATACTGTAAATCAGTGGTTCTCTGTTAATACATTATTTATTAATTTATTTGCACTGTGTGTGTGTGTGTGTGTGTTAGCACCTAGAGCAGAATCCCAAAGCCACTGGAGATGAGATCGAGCTGGTGCTTAAGGAGTTTACAGACATGATAGTTGGAGAGAACGCTGATGGTTCAGAGAACATCAAACCGGTGAGTACACACTGACACACGGCACTCAGTTACCAACAAATGCACACACCTAAAATCCCATAACAACTTTTTAATTTGATTTAAAATATGAAAACTACATTATTATATGTGCAGCTCTCATGAAGGCACAGTGGTCTAATGTGTCTGTGTATGTATACATTTTTTCAGATCAAACACCTTGTTGAAAAGAAGAGTAGTCTGATAAATGACTTCTGGAAGAGCCACATGAAGACGAGAAAGTGCCCTTACTGCAGGTAACATAATAAAAGTGATTATGCAATAAACTTAATTTTCATTAAATGCTGGTCTAAAACAATTTGTATATCACATTTCAAACATATACGTCCTTGTTATGAGTCACGTAATGCCAGTCATATTTACAGAAGTACATACTCAATATACTATTCTATTTACCACCTGATTTTAGGCCTTGTTTTCTGCACTCAGCAACTAAGCACACAGGAGAAAACATCTGCAGTTGTCCATTATTTCCATTTACATCTGTAAAGCTGATTTTATTACAAAAATCAGCTTTACTGATGCAAATGGTCATATGCTTATTAGTCAAATCTGTAATAGTCCATTCTATGCTGTAATCATGGTTTCTGTACGCGAAGGGGCGGCAGGTTCACGGTGCGCTGTGAGCATAACAGTAAGCTGATTGTCACCATGCCATCAGGAGCACAGATCAGTGGAAATACTGATGGTAAGTCATATTTTAAAGAAGTCCGGCTGAGAATAAACATATTGTTAACTTCTAAGTGAAGGGGGGCCTATTTGTGTTTTTTGTTCAAGTGACGTGTTAACCTGTTGCTCTGCACTCACATGTCACCAGTTGTAAGCCTTGCCTTTACATATATACATACAATAAATAGATGTAAACCAGATATTTTGTCTTCCTGCAGAGAATCTGATGGCTGGAAAGAGGGTCTACCTGACAGCCAGTACTGCCAGAGAACACATCAACAAGCTGTGGGAGGAAGAAGGTAGGTCAAGAAAACAGCTACCCACCAACATTAACATAAGAACTGGACTGTTAAAAGGAAAATCTCACCCCCAAGTGACCATTTTTGAAGAAAATGCCTTCAGGCATAGTCATTGGGGTCTTAAGTTTAACAAGAGCAAACTTTGTCAAAACATCCATTTACAAACTCTCACACAACGTGTGAAGTTTAATCCACATCTCATTCATTCACTGTGAAGGCATTTGAGAAAAACATAGTTTTCTTCAGTAATTCACCATAACACGGCCTGAGTAATTGCTTTACAGATACTTTATCCAAAGTGATACAGATCACTTTGGATGTGAAGTATTCCGTATTTGAAGGAGCAGTGATGACATGTTCACTACTTCTATGTGTTTTTGGTCCCCTTTTAAACTTTTTTCCCCCCACATTTTCCCCCAAATTTCTTATATGTTGTTATTGATTAAGATTCAGTTTGAATTTCTTTGGAAAGACTTTAAAATTTATCCAAAGTTTTGTGTCCTTTTGTGTCCATAATCACAGAGTCCTTTTTTATATTTTTTAGGATGCAAAATGGCTGATTTGCAAAAAAACAGCTGCTTTTAAAGAAAACATTTTCAAAGCATAATTCATACAGCATGGGTGTCTTCCAGGGTTCTTCTTGAAGCATCTGTTCTCGGGGCTGAATGAGGGGGCAGTGTCAGAGGAGGGAGGGAAAGGTTTCTATCCAGACCTCTTCTTCCTGGAGCTGTTGGTGGTCCCACCCTGCAGGTACAGCGAGAGAAAACACACTAACATACTGTACATTTAACTGTACAATTGAACCAACATTTGCACAAAAGCAAAACAAGCCAGTACAAACTGGGAGGGATGCAAAACTAGAATAACATCTCATATATAGATATATTTCTTATTGTGATTATGAAATCACAATATAAGTGATGTTTGCAGAAGTTGTGTGACCCTTTTACTTAATCATACCCCTTCACCTCTCCGTAAGGTATCGTCCAATAAATCGACTGGGCGACCAGATGTTTACAAATGGTCAGACAGTCAACATGCAGGCTGTCATGAAGGACTGTGAAATCATAAGGAAACTTCTGGCTCTCCTAGCAGGAGAGAAGACTCCTCAGGAGGGAGAGGTAAGATGACGTGTGCTACGTGTTACAGTGTTACCCTCTTTTCTCATAGTTTTAAATTTATTTCTGTATGTAATAATAAGAGTTGGAGGTAAAACATCCTGATTTTTGTGGTCAGCTACATAGTATGGTTAACAGAATTTGTCAGCCTGTCCTCTCTTATCCCTCCCAGGCTCCTGAGCAGACAGACCAGACGTTTCTGAAGGGAATTCCCGGACAGACACTTACAGATAAACTCTACAACATCTGGATCCGACTACAGACCCACGTTAACGTCGTCTTTGACAGTGACATGGACAAAATGATGACAGAGAAATACCCTGGAATCAGACAGGTAACATTAACACAGATACTGTTTGTAACATAAAACACTACAGTGCTACATGACCTATTGTGTGAGGGTTACTGTCACATTACTATGTTTTTCCAGCTGCCTCTGCATCAACAATCATCACAGTGATATAATGTAATAGGACTACAACATAGTAAACAAGTCATACAGTGTAACAAACTGTCACATGACAGGGTAGCTAATAACCAATCTTTTTTATGCCTCCTTTTTATGCCCATTATTTTAATAGACCTATGTTTGCACTAGCTAAAATGCAGCCTTGTCAAATTCAGTGCTTCCTCCTCAGTGGATGCCACTGGCCAAAACGGCTGCCACAGTGATGGTGTAGTTCATGGGCCCCACGGTGCTCCATCATGACCTCTGGGGATAAATATGTACTACATACAAACACAAACATGTGTTCAAATGAACTGAACCAGTTCTGCTGTTGAGTGTCTACCAAACAATGTACACAGTTGATGCGGATATTTAATGTGTTTTTATGACTCCATGGTGGTGATATTTGTGGATGGAGGCATTGCAATTTGCGGTTGTCCATCTGTCCCATTTTTGGTGTGAAAAGCACACTGTGACCTTGCATCTATTTCATTCTCGAGAACACAATATTTCAAGGAGCCCTGAGGAAATGTTTTCAAATTTGGCACAAATGTCGACTCAACAATAAACTGTTTAGAATTTGGTGGTCAAAGGTCAAGGTCACTTTGACCTCACGGAGGTCTGGAGACCAGACGTTTCTGGCCATAACTCAACAATGCATGTGTTAATTATGAAAAGATTTCACAAAAAATGTCCAGTAGGATCAAATTTGAAAAAGGATAAAAGTGACGAAATTTTACATCCAAAAGTCAAAGATCAACATCACTGTGACATCATAATGCTTTGCAAAACATTTTTCTGCATTCAACACCATAACTCAGGAACAGAAGGGGAGACATTTGTTCAGATACTGAATTGGTAACAGTAATTTTGGGTGCCCATCTTGAAACCATGCTGATTGTAGAGATCTTCTTAACCACAGAGGGGAGATGTGTGTGAAGCATCCATGTTTTCATAGCCATGGATGTAAACTGTACGTTAGTGGTTTGCAGAGGTCAGTTTGTTTGCTGATAAAGACATGCCAGTTATTTAATTGTCTCCTCTCTGCTGCCAGATCTTAGAGAAGAAGGATGGATTGTTTCGGAAACACATGATGGGAAAACGAGTGGATTACGCTGCACGATCTGTCATCTGTCCGGACATGTACATCGGGACCAATGAGATCGGAATACCAATGGTAACCCTGACTTTGTTTCCGATTTATGCTTACCCTAAACAGAAATACCGCACGTCTTTGATGAAGGGGAAACATAGATAGAGCTCCAACTTTGAACATAAGAAACTCTTCGCGCTCCTGCAGGTGTTTGCCACCAAGCTGACGTACCCCCAGCCGGTCACACCATGGAACGTGAAGGAGCTTCGTCAGGCTGTTCTGAACGGGCCCAACGTCCACCCTGGTGCATCCATGGTGATAAACGAAGATGGCAGGAGAACCATCCTATCAGCTGCCAGCCTTGCACAGAGAGAAGCTGTTGCCAAGCAACTGCTAACGCCTTGTCCCGGTCCACATAAGATGCCCATGAAGATCGTAAGTCATATGCTCACCCTGCAGTGTGAGTTAACTTTTTATTTTCAGTGACATAGCTCTTTACTCGTCTTCTTTTGTCTGTGCAGGTGAATCGTCATATAAAGAACGGAGATGTTTTGTTACTGAACAGACAGCCGACTCTGCACAGAGCCTCCATACAAGCTCACTGTGCGCGGATCTTACCAGGAGAGAAGGTACGATCTAATCCATATCTAATACACCTTTTTTTCATGTGGTTGTAATAGACATATGATAAATCAACAAATTGTACTTGACCTTGATTTGATGCCACAGGTTTTAAGGCTCCACTACGCCAACTGCAAGGCGTACAACGCTGACTTTGATGGAGACGAAATGAATGCGCACTTCCCTCAAAGTGAGCTGGGCAGAGCAGAGGCCTACACGTTAGTCAGCACCGACCAGCAGTACCTCGTCCCCAAGGTGAGCTCATATACATTGTAGGTAGAAGATTTTTAATATAACACAGATTGTCACAGATTTCAACTCTGAGGTAACGGTAGCTGCAGATAAGCAACAGCGCTTCTAAAGTTTTATATTGTGTTCAGTTTTAACAGACTTGTTTTTGAGTGTCTGTGGTATATCTGTCTTGTTTCATTAGCGCTGAGGCCTGATTCAGAAAGCAGGATTACACAGTTGTTTGGATAACCAAGCTTAGATATTTTGATTGCAAATATAAATGAGTGGTCCTATTTTTTTTTTTTTGGCAGGTGATGAGTGATATAATGCAAAAACAAACAGAACTCCTGCACTCACACATAAATTAACTTATTTAACGTGGATGAAATAAAACCAAATGCACGTGTTTCAGCTTCAAAGCCGTCATCAGCTGAAATACATATATTTCTGTTTATTTTGCACACATTAAATGAATGAATTCATGTGTAAGTGCTGGTGTGCGGTTTGTTTTTGGATTGTCTCCACAACCATGCACCTTTATTTATTGTTTAAGATTTTCAGAGTTGTGTGCACTGCTATTTTTCATCATACACGCTATGCTCTTAGAGGTGCATTTTTAAAAAATTCTATATATATAGCCCCTAGAGTTGTCCATCCAAGAATCCATGAATCAATGGCCTCTGCAGAGGCTGAAATTGGGAGCTTTGTTAGACATTGTCCCTTATGCATTTTAGATTATTATTATTTTAATGGGTTTTTTTAAATACTGATATATCAAAAATATAAGCTGATAAGCTGGTTTACAAAATATATACTACACAAACACAAACATGTCGTGAAAAAAACTGAAATCAGTAAAGAGTGCTATTGCGCTGCAGCTGCCACCAAAAATGTTGAGTATCTACCAAACACAATTGAAGCTGGTATGAAATGTGTTTTTTTTATTGTTCATTCAGGCTAATGATGTTGTCAAATGACTGTTTATTTAAAATCAGCAGAATATGACAGAGTTCACCTGTCTGATGCTCATAATTATTCAAACATAATTATTCAAAATCATTATTCAAACCAGTAAACAGAGAGAAAACCTGGAACTGAAATAAGTTTTTTTTTTGTTTTGTTTTTTTTAAAGTGCAGCCTTGTCAAATTCAGTGCTTCCTCCTCAGTGGATGCCTCTGGCCAAAATGGCTGCTACAGTGAAGGTGTAGTTCATGGGCCCCACGGTGCTCCATCATGGCCCCTGGGGATAAATATGTACTGCACACAGACATTAGGTAGCACGGGCTAACAGTATTATTACTGTGCAGCTGCCATTAATAATACACAAATGTTCAGATTTGGGCTATTTACTAGATAAGGTCTGTCCAGCTGTATGTCACTATGAAGATTTGAGGTTCAGTAAAATAAATAATTTCCTCTTAATTGAGTTTTTTTTAATTATTTCCCTCAAAAAAACAATTTAAATGACTAGTTTGGAAAATATCCTTATTATCTTTCTTTCCAATAGTTAGTTGATAATATCACAATAACTCTCTCATGTCTGCATTAAATATAGAGCATTCATGAAATTACTTGTTTGACTGTCGGGATGTGATCCATTCAGTTTGATAACATTTTGTAAGTCTAGAAGAGCAGCAGGTACTTTGAACTCTTAAGATGTCTTCACTTGTATATTATGAATATTAAGCCTTAAAAGTCATTACTACTACTACATACAAAGACAAACATGGTGAAGTGAACTGTGCGGGCCCACTTCAAGTGCAGGGGGCTTCTTTGGTGTCATGCACAATTCTTAAAAACATACACAGGTCAGCACTCATGTTTCTCTCTTTGATTTTAGGATGGTAAACCTTTGGCAGGTCTGATCCAGGACCACATGGTATCGGGTACGAGGATGACGATACGAGGCTGTTTCTTCACCAGAGTCCAGTACATCGAGTTGGTGTACAGAGGACTGACTGACAAACCAGGGAGAGTTAAACTGCTGCCGCCGGCCATCCTCAAACCACAGCAGCTGTGGACAGGAAAGCAGGTGATATGACTGTGACAGCTGAAAGAAGGAAGGCAGATTACCCCAAAAGTTCAAGTCACATGTTCACTCTCTGCAGCTTTTGTCTTCTACTTTATTCAAGATAAACACAGCTGCGACCATAATTTATTTTTAATTTAATCCCAGTTATTTGTGTTTCTCTGCCATCATGTGGCAGAAGTAGTGTGTCATTAACTTGTTTTTTGTCGTAGGTGGTGTCGACGCTGCTGCTGAATGTAATCCCACAGAAGGCTGTGCCTCTCAACCTGGTTGGCAAATCCAAAATCCCCAGCAAAGCGTGGATCCAAGTCCCCCCACGAGCTTCACCAGGATACAACCCTGACAGCATGTGTGACTCACAGGTGCGCGCGCACACACACACACACACACACACACACACACACACACACGGTGTAAAGATTTACTTTATCAATCCAAATCCAGACGCGCCAACAGTAATTCATACAAACTCTCTGTTCTTTTTGTCTGTTTTTGGCAAAATGAAATTTGTAACCAAGATCGTTTAACGTGACTCGTACCATGTTAATACACACATTAAGAACATGTTTGATGGAGCTGGTGTGTATTTAAATAAGGGGTTCAGTGGCGTCGGTGTCTCAGTGGATAGAGCAGGCGCCCTCTGTACAAAGGCTGAGTCCTCAGTCGTGGGTTCGACTCCGACCTTGGAACTTCGCCGCATGTCGTCCCTTCTCTCTTTCCCTTTCACACTTACACTCTGTCCTTTCAAATGAAGGCCAAAAAAAAGCCCCAAAAATATCTTTAAAAAACGTTGGGGTTCAAAGTGAGTCAATATATGACATTTTGAATGTTTATTTGAAATGCATTAACCTCTCTTTCATCCCTCTTTTTCTTTGTTTCCCAGGTGGTGATTCGTCAGGGGGAGCTGTTGGTGGGGGTTCTGGACAAAGCTCACTACGGCTCCTCAGCCTACGGTCTGGTCCACTGCTGCTACGAGCTGTATGGAGGGGAGACCAGCGGCAAACTGCTCAGCTGTCTGGCTCGACTCTTCACTGCCTACCTGCAGCTGTACAGAGGCTTCACTCTGGGTAAGAAGCCACAGACAGGAAATTACGCACCTGCCACACTACTAGTTTATGTCTGTCAGTTTTTTGTGTGTTTACCAAAGGTAGAAGAGCGTTACGTTTAAAATGGTTTTTGTGTTCGTGTCTAGGTGTGGAAGACATCCTAGTGAAACCAGGCGCCAACAAGCAGAGGAAAAAAATCATTCAAAAATCACTGAAGATTGGCACCAAAGTAAGTCAAAGCACCAGCTTTTATAACTTATAAAAGCCCTATTTAAACGATCTGAAGTGCATGGTGCAAGTGCATTTAGGTTGTTTTCGACTATTTTTGCTACCTAGAAAATGTATAAGAAAGGCAAAAGGAGTTTTATTTAATTCTTTAATTGATAATGTGTGTGTTTTGGGCGTGACATGAATCCAGCCAATCATGAGTGTTACATCCCATTCTCTTTAAGAGTCATGTGTGCCTGCACCTGGTGCACTATTTACATAGCAGATTTCACATTCAAGCAGTTTTCTGCTTAGAATAATGCAATAAGAGCCGTAATGTCATTCCAGCTATTGTCGTGTGACTTTTAAGCAGCAAAACTAAAATCTTCAGTAATGAACTTGACAGAGAAGACAGAACTAGATCTTTAACTTCTTAAGTAATAAGTGAAAATACATTGTTCCTTGTGCGTAAATGTGCAGCAGCTCTGCTCTGCTTTCTTTCTAATTAATATTCCCTCATTAATGATGTATTATTTCACCTATCCATGCATCCCTGTGCGTGTAACAGGCAGTGTGTACATGTGTTCTAAATACATAGATGCATCTCACTTTTAATAATGTGCTCTTAATTAGCAGAAAATACTAGAGCAGTTTTTTTAGGTCAGTGATGCATTTGTTTTCTGCTGCCTCAAAACAACAATACGCCAACAATGCATCTGATTAAATCATATTTCAAGACCTAAAACACACAGACACTTTTTTACACAATGTGAGTGCTGCCTCTGAAAATGACGTCTGCGTTGTTCTGAATCTAGTAATGATATGTACAGCACAAATCCACAGTAAATAAGTAATCTAAAAAAAATGCAGCCTTGTCAAATTCAGTGCTTCCTCCTCAGTGGATGCCACTGGCCAAAACGGCTGCCACAGTGATGGTGTAGTTCATGGGCCCCACGGTGCTCCATCATGACCTCTGGGGATAAATATGTACTACATACAAGCACAAACATGCTGTTAAAATAAACTGAAGCAGTGAGTAGTGCTGTTAATGTACAGCTCCCACAAGTATTTTGTAGTTTCTGGCTACTAGTGCATTTTATTTGTTGCAATAGCTCTCGTCTCAATGTATTCAGGTTGTGAGAAGGAGGCGGCAGCATCTGTTGCTGTTGTGTCTGTAATGATGCTGCCACTAGGGGGTGCAAGAGACTGAATGTTTTCTAATTTTACACATTGTGGCTTAAAAATACAACCCAAAACCTGCAATCATTGATCTTTTTGGCCTCTTGGCAGAAACAAGTTGTTGGCACTACTGACAAATTACAGTTACCTATTTACACATTCAGATATTATAGTTCAACATTAGCATTCATTTTGAGTCATGTTTCTGGCCACTTTGCAAATTGAATTCCAACAAATGCAAAAACAACACAAAAAAAGCAACAAAAAATGCAATACTCCACTGGTGAATGTAAGTCCAACAAATGTAAAAAAAAAAAAAGTTCCAATGTGTTCACCAGTGAGTCTCTAACTGTGTCTACCAGCTTTTTGTTGCTAAACATGAGGAGCAGAGGGGTTTTTTAGAGCCTTTTCACTGAAAACAGCTGCATGTTGAGGCTAAAAATGATGCTATGATTACAGTGAGCCATGGCAGAGTGAAGGGCCTTCAAGCTAAACAATGAGCTGACATTAATACTTCTCTGAAGGGGATTCACTAGAAGCAGTCATTCTTACTCTGTCATATTGTCATTTGATGGAAAAAATATATTGATGAACCCTTTGAAACCTGAGCAAATTGGCTTGATTTCTTTCAAATACATGGGAAGAAGGCAGTAAGCGTTAAAATAAGAAATAACACAAAAATTACCAAGAAGTTTGTGAGAAGTACCACAAAATTAAATTAAACAAAAAAAGGAAAAAGAAATGACCTGGAAAACATCTTAAAATTATAATTATTTTCCCTAGCTTTTTTTTATTTATTTATATATATTTTAAGAAAATCTTTTTCTTGCAAGTATTTAATTTCTTGCAATTTGTGTAACATTTATGACCACGTAGCTTATTGCCTTTTTTCCCCCACATTTTTGAAACAATTTGCTTCGGGTTCAAAGGTTTAGATAATTGTCAAATCACATTTTAAAGCAGCACCAGTAAAGTGATGTCTCTCGAGGGTGAAAGCCCCTTTAATTGAATATTTCTTTTGTTTTTAAAGGGACAATCAAAATAAATATGTTTCCTTTGTGTCTACAAGGCCCTACAGGTTGCCTTCAACCTGCCCTCTAATGTGGATCAAGCTGAGGCTCAGAGCCGCTGGCAGGACGCTCACCTCAACCCAGACCAGAGAGACTTCAGCATGGCCGACCACAAGTTCAAAGAAGTAGCCAACCAAGTGAACAACGAAATCAACAAGGTACTCACCACTAGTGCTGGTAGTACCACCACTGCTACTACTGACATCCATGCTGAAATGAAGTAAATGCACCTAGGTTGCTTCCATTGCAGGATCTTTCCCAGGAGAACAAGAACTTTTTAAGAAACGGTGAAAAAGACGGTGAATAAAAATAAGGAAGCATCAGTGAGAGGATTAAAAAAAACAACTTGAAAAGATGTCAGTACAGGAATCACACAGATGTTCGAAGAACGTGGAAGCAGCAACAGACTGCAGCTATTATTCTCCAGAAGAAGGCAGTAAACTCACTAAACAAGGAACTAAAAAGTCACTTTTGCTTTTTAGCAAATGCACTCGGCATTGTGTTAAACCAAAGAAGTGATGAGAGACGACAGCACACAGACAATGTGTTAGTCTTTTTAAATACTGTTTCCACTAACATTATACTAACGGCTGGACTCACAGCCCCACCTGACAGGCATGAAATTATTCAATCTTTTTTTCTTAAAAAAAATTAAAAATTAAAAAAAAAAATATATATATATATATATATATATAATGAATATTAGGGAATAGACTTGACATTTAAGGTTAAAATAACATCTGTTATTAATGTTTAGCTCAAGTTGCTTTTCTAAATGCTGTGGTGTAATTTCTGGATGAAAATGTTTTTCTTTTTTCATGTTGTTCAAAAAATCGCACATTATTCAGTTGTAGCATGTGAAGAACTGTACAACATTTGACAAAAAAGCAGTCAAAAATATTAAGTTCTTAAGTTTTTCATCTAGTTGAAACTAATTGGATCACAGTACATACCATTTAGCCCATTTTACAATAATCACTATAACATTTTTTTTAAAGTTGTTCATATGCATTTATTTTACTACACAGAAAGAACAATATCAAGATCCCATCTTAACTGAGGATGAACTCTGCATGAAAGATTAACAGAGAAAACAGCTTATCTGTGATAATAACTGATGTTCATCTAGACCCATTATCAGTGTAATTTACTAAAAAATACCAGCTATTTCGTATAAGAAAGAAAACACTTTTTTTAGTGCTGCTGCCTCTTATGTCAACATTTCGAACATAATCAGCTCTCAACACTTTGAGTTCACATCCATGTCTGGCTGCTTCACAAAATCTAATCAGTTCATCTTTAAGTCCACAAAGACATTTGTGCTCAATCTGAAGAAATTCCTTCAAGGTGTTCTTAAGATTTTGTGTCCACAAGAATAAGACATATGAGCTCACAGTGACCTTGACCTTTGACCTATGATGATCAAGATCCAGTCAGTTAATCATTGAGTGAAAGTGGACGCTAATACCAAATTTTGAAGAAATGCCCTAAAGTTGTTCTTTAGAAACTATGTTCGTGAGAATAAGATAGATGCAAGGTCACAGTGGCCTTTGACCGTCAAGATCTAATCTGTTTATCCTTGAGTCCTTGATTGGTCCAGTAGTTTGCGGGATTAGCTGTGGACAGACAGATACACACGCACACGACCAAATGCATGATCAAACTATAATGAAATAATGCCATGTGTGTTAATAGGTGTGCATGCCAGTTGGACTCCACACCTCTTTCCCCGACAACAACCTCCAACTGATGGTCCAATCAGGAGCCAAGGGGTCGACTGTAAACACCATGCAGGTACTGCTCAATGCACTCAGCTCAACTTTAGCATCTCATCTCAATAAAACCTCCTGAACTTTATGTTATAAACCTACAGATACCCTAACTCTGTCTGCGTGTGTCAGATTTCTTGTTTGCTAGGTCAGATTGAGTTGGAGGGCCGTAGGCCTCCACTGATGCCTTCTGGGAAATCTTTGCCGTGCTTCCAGCCATATGACCCTTCACCCGGAGCCGGGGGCT
Source organism: Plectropomus leopardus (assembly GCF_026936395.1). NCBI lineage: Eukaryota > Metazoa > Chordata > Actinopteri > Perciformes > Serranidae > Plectropomus > Plectropomus leopardus. Next base: position 31,453,597 of record NC_142183.1, on the reverse strand, counting down.
TTGTATCTGGAAGGTTCCTCACAGGCATCAAACCACAGGTACACAAAGGGAGCAGTGTGTGTTGGTGTTGGAAAACTTGCAGTTATATAGTAGCTCCTTTTAAGGACTGGGATGCCAAATGGCACACATGAAAGAACTCTTAAGCTCTTATAAGTTCTTTCTATGAGTGCTGCTGCTGTGATGTTTATTGATGTCATTAACATCATGTTTCATTTCTTTCCTTGTCTGTGTGTAATCTTGCTGTGTTCAGGAGTTTTTCTTCCACTGTATGGCCGGCAGAGAGGGACTTGTCGACACAGCTGTCAAAACATCTAGATCAGGATACCTACAGAGGTAAATCTTACTGCTTAAAGAAGTGTTTCACGAACAGAAAGGTGTTTATTCATAAAACTAAGCTCTCTTTGCAGCAGAAAGACACAAATACCTCTGAAATCGGTGCTACATGACCAGCGAATACACAAACGAAAGACTGTGGCCTTTGCTTTTGTTCAAGAGGTAGAAAACCTACAACTATCAGAGTGCACTAAGCTGTGCAAGACCAAAAACTGCTCCTGCCAGCACATGATGTAATGCAAACTCATCCATTTGACATAATGGCAGCTGGCTGGTAACAAATAATCTCATTTTACAGTTAAATGATAAGCTGAAACATGTTTCTAAAACATTTGAGGTGAGAAATAGCCATTGCAGTAGCGTAATCTCAAGTTATATTTGATCAGCGTTGCCTAGATGTACAGTTTGTTCAGAGTTTAGTCTAAGGTTGTTTTCTGAATTGCTTACTAATTTACACACTGGGGACATGCGACTTCTTCACAACACTGTGCCCTGAACTTTGACCTTCTTGCAAATGTATCTGTTACCATGGAAATCGGTGGAAACAACATTCACAGAACTCTGCTGTTGTTACTCTGCAATGTATGTCATTTAATCCCTAAATTATAACTGCATACATTGTGGATTCAAACATGTCAGGTTTGTTGAACATGTCCGTGCCCGTGCCACCGCTGTAAACACAAAGAGTGTAGAACAAACAAACAAAGAGTGTTCAACAAACCTGCGTGCAGCCAGTTTGTTGAACATGTCCATGCAGGTCCAGTTCACTAGTTTACATTATTTACATACAGCAGGAAAAATGTTTAGTCAAACTAAGTCTTATCAGCTGTGGTGTCTGAAGCATATTCAAAACTAAAAGGGAAATACAAATATGAGGTAAAGTTATCTGATAAAATCATGGTAACATGTTTGCAGATCACACACGCTGTTATATTGAGCATGGCGCCTTTGACAAGACATGTCATATGCTTAACTGTGGTCTCTTAAATGTTGACTTCTACGGTGGGAGTTTCAAAACCAACCTTTCATATATTTGTCTTTTATCATATTTTGCACCAAATTTCATATGATTTATTCATAATGTGACAGTGTGAAACTCACCTGAACCACTGGAGCCACTAAAACAAAACTGCCCCAGAAACTCATCCCAGGATGCATTGTTGTCCCCTCTGCTGCACTCATCTTGTCCTTTTTTTTCTCTTCTGTCCTCTCTCACCCCCTGGCCTCTGCAGATGTGTCATAAAGCACCTGGAGGGTTTGGTGGTGCAGTATGATCTGACGGTGAGGGACAGCGATGGATCTGTGGTCCAGTTCCTGTACGGTGAAGACGGACTTGATATCCCCAAGACTCAGTTCCTGCAGCCGAGACAGTTCCCCTTCATAGAGGACAACTACGAGGTACAACAAAACAGAAAAACAGTGCGTTGTGAACATGCAAATAAATAATAACATGTACATAAAATATGCCAATCAGATTTTTCAGAAAATTATTAAAATGCATTTTTTTATACACATTGATGTTTTTCTCAGTGCCCGATTGTGATATCTAAATTTGTTTTTTTTAGAGAACACCACAGATGTTTCTAGAGCTAATTAAGAAAGGCACCTGATTATGTTAGCTGTGTGGCTTAGACCAGGTTCAGCTAAACTGGAACTAGAGCGGAGGTTTAAAACACAACTGCGTGCTAAATTTACCGCATTTAAGTTACCGTATTTATTCAATATGTCTCTGCTCCAAATTCCCTACTTTATTCTGCCTTCACTCTTGTCTGCCCTTTGCTGACGTTATTGACTAAATTGTTTTATAAACTCTGGGATTAACAGCCTCGGCTTTGCTTGGTTTATCAAAGCACTTTGAAAACTGTGTTTCTAAAGGTGCTATATAAAGTTAAATTTGACCTGATTGCTGCAGTGAAGCTATCACAGGTTGAGCTGAAGGGCAGCTAAACCAGATGGTGAGCCTCACACAGTTAATGTAGAGGAACATAGCTGAGTTCAGGTCTGTTTGGAGACATCAGCTGATTGTATCAGTAACTTCTGAGGAAGTAATTCAGAAATAGCTTATTATTTGTTGCAGCGGTTTTCAAAGTCTGAAACTGTGAAACGACTGTGGCGCCCACTTTTCATTATCACTTATAGTAATAACACTTACACCTCTTATATCCTCTTATTCTACAGGCAGTTGAGTAGGTGTACCTAATGAAATGGCCGATGAGTGTATAGAAAGATCGCAGCCTTGTTAAATTCAGTGCTTCCTCCTTAGTGGATGCCACTGGCCAAAATGGCTGCTACAGTGAAGGTGTAGTTCATGGGCCCCAAGGTGCTCCATCATGGCCCCTGGGGATAAATATGTACTGCACACAGACATTAGGTAGCACGGGCTAACAGTATTATTACTGTGCAGCTGCCATTTATAATACACAAATGTTCAGATTTGGGCTATTTACTAGATAAGGTCTGTCCAGCTGTATGTCACTATGAAGATTTGAGGTTCAGTAAAATAAATAATTTCCTCTTAATTGAGTTTTTTTTAATTATTTCCCTCAAAAAAACAATTTAAATGACTAGTTTGGAAAATATCCTTATTATCTTTCTTTCCAATAGTTAGTTGATAATATCACAATAACTCTCTCATGTCTGCATTAAATATAGAGCATTCATGAAATTACTTGTTTGACTATTGGGATGTGATCCATTCAGTTTGATAACATTTTGTAAGTCTAGAAGAGCAGCAGGTACTTTGAACTCTTAAGATGTCTTCACTTGTATATTATGAATATTAAGCCTTAAAAGTCATTAAATAGTCTTGATTAAGAATTTATGAAGTCTTAGTTGTAAATTTTTTTTTATATAATTCACTCCATATTTTAATTTATTTTTGATAAAATGAATGAAAGTTTCTGATGCAAAATGCAGATTAACATAACTCACAACCTTTATACTTACCTGTAATGCTTGAATAACAAAAAGTCATACAACTGGTTAAGAATTATCTTGAAAAGCTGTTAAAAAACATTGAATCTAAGCGTCTTGACTTGTAGACACCCTGATCAGTTCATCTCAGTTCATCATGACATGAAGAACTGGCCTGTATGAAAGACCAGCGTGTATGCTGACTGCATGTTGTGCAGTTATACTGTTGTTATTGTTTGAGTATAGTAAATTGCAGCTGCAGTGATGGTATAAAAAAGGTGGAAAGAGTATTTTCACATATCATTCAGCCCTGAGTATCACACAGTTGGTTATCTCCATTCCTCTCAGGTGATCAAGAGGTCCCAGGGCCTGGACGAGGTTTTGGCACGTTTGGACCCTCAGACCGCCAGTCAACATTTTGTGTCCATCCAGCGCTGGAAAGCAAAGAGAGAGACAGCCTGTCCACGCAGAGGTAGAGAACGAAACGATCTAACATCTTTGCTGCCCAGACAGCTATTTGATTGATAATCCAATTTTTGGATGTAATTTTTTCAAAAACACATTTTTTTTTATAACAATTCCTTTAAGCCAAGTCACATTCTTTGGCTCCAACCAAATGTTGAAAATAACCAGATACATGACTTGAACCTTAGACTAACTGCTGAATAATTTCCACTCTGCTTAAATATCACCTTATTTGAGGAAAAAAAAAATCCAATTTGAACTATTGTAGCTCAGCAGGTGATAACTGTGTAATATTTGTGTGTTTGAATCTGTGTCAGGAGCATTCCTGCTGTATTCTCAGAAGAAGTTGGCCAAACTAAAACAAACTGAACAAGGAACAGAACCAGACGTCTGCGGTAGAAATGCTGCCATACAGCGGGTATGTATGCACAGCAAGATAAAAAATGTATAAAACACCTGTCAGACTAGTCTTCACACTCCCTCCAGTCTTTATTCATACAGTATAAAGAGGACCGCTGACCTTGTTTGAACCAAACTGTAATTTGACCTCTGCTCCCTCCGCAGCTCATGCAGCAGTGGCACTCTCTGGATGAATCCAGCAGATCTAAATACAGCAGGAAGTCAGCGCGCTGCCCTGAGCCCTCGCTGGGCTTGTTTCGCCCTGACATCTGCTTCGGATCAGTGTCTGAAAACTTTCACAGCATCACAGAGAAATACCTCCAGGATGAAGGCAGGACAGGGCAGGACAGCCTGGACACACACAGGTACTGAATGTGAGCGAGTGATGATGGGTAAAAAATACCTATAATGTAAAATGTAAAGCAACTTTATGAAACCAACAAATCTCAAAAAATTACAACAACACTGGAAAATACCACACCCTCGTATTCAAATTTTGCTTTGTCAGTTCCTCTGTCCCTCAGCAAGGTGTTATGGTCTTGTAATCAATGGATGTTGAGTACAAGCTGCACAACCAACAGAGGGGAGTACTGCCATAACCCGTACTCTCATCTTAAAATAATGAAAAAAAAGCTTCAGGAGTTAATTTGATTTGACTCAATGTCACAGTATTTATTATGTGAGGGTAATGTTTGTGAATCTTCGGCTTTTGCTATTTAACCCTTAGGGCCCGCTTTAATATTACACACACTCATATCACTCTGCGCACAAATTGCACTTTTCAAATTCAGGCTATAAAAAATGTACACATTTAATATTATTTTCTACTTTCATTAACTTTATTTTTTTAACCAACATCAGTTCTAATCATAAATATCAAATATTCATTCATTTTCAGAATATTAAACCTCGAAATGCCATGTTTTTTGTCAAGATGTTTTTAGACAAAAACATCTTTATTATAATTATTATAATTATTTTCAATATACTACATGCCATGTAGATTATTTTGATGATCACAGCCTGGGATATGTCATTGATTTGTGGCAAAATTGATTGTGACAGTGCACATGTATTCTCCATATGCCAGAGATGTTAGAAAATGACATCATTACATGGAAAATAGTAAAAATGACAAATTCCAAGGCAAAAGCCTAGAATGACACCCAGAAATAAAACAGATTGTGTTTTTATGCTTCAATGTCAGTTTGAATGGGTTTCAGTGGAGCATTTTTCTGCACTTAACAGCATGGATGTGACAGTTTTGTTTCCACACTTTATTTTAGACTTATTGTAGGAGTTGAGCTGGAAATTCCAATATTAAACAAAAATACACATCTTATATACCATATGCATGAACAGAGCCAAAATGAGCAAAAAACATCAAACACACCTGGTGCACATTATTGAGCACATTACAATAATGATTGTTATATAGATCAAGTCTCTCTGTCTGTCTCTCTCTCTGTGTTCAGCCTCCGGCAGCTGTTACTCTATAAGTGGCAGCGCTCGCTGTGTGAGCCGGGTGAAGCAGTTGGTCTGCTGGCAGCTCAGTCCATAGGCGAGCCCTCCACCCAGATGACCCTCAACACCTTCCACTTCGCCGGCAGAGGGGAGATGAACGTCACTTTAGGAATACCTCGGTAATGTTAATTATGATATAATACTCAGAATTTTATATATTTTGTTTTTCACTTTTTACTTTCATGTGAACACATTATTCAGGAAATACACAGGTCTTTCAACAGAGTATTGTCTAATAAAAATAATTGTAGTTATAACAATTTGTATATTTCTGTTCATTTTATGCCACAAGACAGTGTAAGTGTGTTGTGGCTGTAAAACTAGACCTAAATGTGGTTGATTGTAAGTGAAGTGATGTGACTCTTTGACCCCCCAAAAAACAACAAAAACACAATTTTTCTGACTTTGTCTTCTCGCAAATTTGACTCTGTTACTTTTTTCTTTTTTCTTACAAATTTGAGACTTTATAAACTCAGAGAATTTCTGAGTTTTTTCTGGCAAATTTGTAAGTTTAATCTTGGAAATTCTGAGCACAGGGGAGACTTTGTTTTGCCTCAGGACCTGAGGTTGATGCTTATTTTGGGGTTAGACTGTAACTACTATTTGACAACATTACTGCTAATTTCTACTCTTCTTGGATTTGCAACAGCTCTCATTGCCTCCATCCACCATCAGCCCCCCTCTCTCTCTGAACTGCACACTCTACTCTTGCACAACACACTGGGCCATTCAAAAAAGGGGAAACTCCTGCATAAATGTCCTCACAGCTTTCAAACCCACTGCTGTAGCAGTAGGAGAAACTCTCCACTATAAATTATTGGCACCTCTCTGTCACGATCTTGCTTCATAAGCAAGAAATAAAAACTGAAACAGAAGAAACTGTCCAACAGCTCTAAGATCCTAACAGGCTCTTTTTTCTGCCATGTCTTTTTCCTGACACCTTGTGATCAGGTGGACACCCAGTGGATGAAAATGCACCTACTTCACCCAGTATTTGTTGCCATATTTGCAACATTCACTTCAAATTTCCTTGATTGTGCAAACTAAAGATTATGCAAAATGATTGCAGTTAGGACAGGCTCAAGTGATCATGACAACAGGCCTACTTTGATGTGACAAGGTCTGTCATAATTATTACAAAACTCTGATTTCTGATAATTTCACAAATTGAGGACTGTTGTGTATCTCGGCCATTTGGCTTTGCTGTAAGAGAACTGAAAATACTGTGAGAAGCTAAAGTTTTGGTTTGAGCGTGTGTGAGTACAGACTGCAGTGGTCCTAGGAGAAATGTTATTGTGTTAAATATACAAAACACTTCCTTCTTCATTAACACGGGTCTCACACACTACTTTTCCTTTTTCTTTAATATATGTCTACCTGTCCCGCAGACTGAGAGAGATCCTCATGGTGGCCAGCTCCAACATTAAAACTCCTATGATGAGCGTCCCCGTGCTGAACACCAAGAAAGCCTTGAAGAGGGCCAAGATGCTTCGAAAAAAACTCACCAGAGTGTGTCTGGCTGAGGTGAGGATCAACTTTTCTTTGAATTTATTTATTTTTTTACTTTTGACTGTCTTTTTCTTTATGTGGCTTATTTGGTGTCTTTTTATTCTTTTATGATGTCAGCATTGTTCCTGTCTTCGCTAAACGTTTCATGTTTACATATGGCTGAAGTTTTGTTACTAATGTATTTGTCCATACCTTTAACTCAAATGTTTGATAAGTGTTGGTGGAGGTATGGAGAATTTTAAAAGAATACTCACCACAACTGTGTGTGTGTGTGTGTGTGTGTGTGTGTGTGTGTGTGTGTGTGTGTGTGTGTGTGTGTGTGTGTGTGTGTGTGTGTGTGTGTGTGTGTGTGTGTGTGTAGGTCCTGCAGAAGGTGGATGTAACAGAGACACTGCGGATAGAAAATCACCACAAGATGCGGTCATTCAGAGTCATCTTTCACTTCCTTTCTCCTGAACGTTACTGTGAAGATAAGCTGCTATCTCCCCAACAGATCCTCCGCTATATGGAAACCAGGTGTGTGTGCGTGTGTGTATGTGTGCATGTGTGTGAGAGAGGGCTCTCAGTTTTTCATATACCAGATTCCATTAAGAAATGAACAGATTTTAACTAATTTTCTCTGTTTTACACTTTGCTCGGTTGTTTGTCCTCCCAGGTTTTTCCGTCTCCTGCTCGAAGCCATTAAGAAGCGCAGCGCCAAGCTGGCCTCCATCGCTGTGGAAACGAGGAAGGCCACGCCCAGAGATAAGGACCATGATGCCAATGGAACAGCCGGCACGGCAGGGGTCTGTTTTAATTTTTGTTTTTGCAAAACTTCAGGCTTTATTTCAGTGTTCCCTGTAGAATTAGTGTTGTGACTAATTTTTGAATGTTTTCATCTTTGAATCTAAAGCATCTTTGTCATGTTGGCATTCAACAGTTAGATGACGGTGAGGGAGAAGAGGAGCGAGAGATCATTGATGACCAGGCCAACGAAGGAGATGCTGATGCCTCAGATGCCAAGCGAAAAAGCAAACAGGAAGAGGAGGTATGAGGACTGATGAAAAGCCTTATTTCAAGTACTATTTTCATCTGTGGCTTGTGGTTAGAGCTGAAAAACCTTGATGTTCCTGAAAATAGAAAGCTCTGGCGTGTATCTTGTGTACTTACAGGTTAACATAGCTTTAGACTTGTCTAAGCATTTCCATTTCATTCACATTTAAGGCAGTTGTGAAATCATCTCTGCTGACTAGTTTAGACAGGAACAAGCAGCCGCCCCTCTCAAAGCAAAAATTCAAGCCTTGCGTCAGAAGTCTGTCCTGAAGTGAATATTTAGGCCACAAGTATAAAATCTAGAGGTGACTTTTTTTTTTTTTTTTGTCACTGATCTTCTCCTAGCTGAAAGTATGTTGGTCCATTGAGTTGTTGATATAATCCCTGCTTCCCATAATTCAGTCATAGATATTTAAAGAGACCGAGAATCTACAGCCATTTCATATCTAAACATCAATTTATTATGATGTTAGATATGAAAAATATTGAATGATGTTGATATTGTAACTCATTGCAGCCTGTAATAGCATCAGAAAGGCCCCCAGAGCTCTTACAAAAATGTGAAACTCAACTGAATACTACTTAACTACTTTGTACATCTTTCTGGTTATATTGCAGATTCAGATTTTATTCACAGAATATAACAATTTAAATATTGGATTGAAAGCTCCGCTTTAAACAGACGTTGAGCAAATGTAAGCACGATGATGCCTTTCTTTCACTCTTTCACAGTTTCAGCCAAAATTTGAGTTCTGTACTTTTACTGTGCACTATTAATAGTTTTACTATTATTGGTTAATAGTTTTACTTTAGGAAAGTTGTTCTGAGTATGTTGTCCACCACTGCCAATAACATCATTTCCAGTGAAAGGAAGGGTAAAAACTGAAAACTAAAGCCCGCATTTGTCTGAAGCTCAGTTTCTATGAAGTGCAGTAGAGTTTAAACATAAAACACACATAAAACATGCCTTACCAGCATCAAAATTTTTAAAAAGTGCACAATTCAGCTATATTATGACTCACAAATGTTCAAAATCAAAACAATTGTATTTTGTCAGACACATTTCAACTAATATACAACATACCAACATTATTAGCATGTAAGCCAAGGACATCGGCATAGATTAGCCAGTGACTAGCAGTCTTTCCCTCAAACAGAAATGCCCTTGAAGTTGGGATAAATATATGATTGTGATCTGAGTGCAGCAGCCACGCAATCCATTTCTCTGACTTTTATTTATTAATTCATGAGCTGTAACTGTTTATCCTCTTTACAGAGGCGGGGATGTTTGGTGTCAATTCTTACTGAAAATACTGCAAGTTGATTATTTTACATAAGAAAATCCTGTAAGACCAGTAACCTTGTAACAAGGTTAATAGTTCAATGCAAGTGGCACCCTACAGTGAACTGATTCTATGCTTTCTGCTATTTCTGCTGACGTGAAACGTCAAGCAAACATCACAATTCAGCAACTCGGGTATCATCTAGATTTCCCAGTTTCCCACTATTATTCTGACTTTGGAGGGCTGTTCATGTCCTTGTTACTCCTTATTTCAGTAAAGATATTTCGAAGGAGAACATGAAGGCTGCATAATGCCAGGTGTGAACACACAGACTTAGACCTGTCCACTTGTGATTAGATCACCAGAGACATCAACAGATGTTAATACTCGGAGTAAACAGACTGGAGCTCTAGTGCTGTTGACAATTGAACCATGGTGTTAAGGGCATAAATCAGATCTAGCATAAAAGCCGCTTCTGCCGTTCTAACACATTTAACGCCCATTTGTTCTCCTCTGCAGGTGGACTATGATAGTGAGGACGAGGAGAGAGCTGATGACGGCGAGGGTAAAGATGATCAGGGGGAGAAAAATGAGGAGGTGGAGGAGAATGCGGAGACGCCGGAGAATTCCCAGACAGAGTTTGTAGGAGTGCAAATGGAGAAGAAGACGAAACGAGCAAAAGGAGGGGGAGGGGGAGAAGAAGGAGGAAAATCTTTGAATCAGATGAGGGTGAATTCTGTTCTGGAGTCGAACTCAGCGATAGAAAGATACTGCTACGATCATCAGCATGAACTCTGGTGCGAGGTGAGTTTTTTTTTTTTTTTACATGTTACACAGAAAGATTTCAGGTGACTTCTCTTGATCCAAATGACATAAAAAACATAAGAGCAGAGTTCTGATTTCAAAAGTCCTTTTGCAAAGTCATTTCATCGAGGCTCAAAAATATTATGTTTATTCAGCTGTTTTACTGAGCTCTGCATCATAATATGCATAATTTAACAATTTTCTATTAAGTCTCCTCTCCACACGTGTGTGAATTAATGCCATTTAATTATTTATTTTAATTAATCATCATAGAATCCTGCAGTCTTACTTGTGATACAAGTACATCCACAACCTTCGAGGACAGCCAGAGCTGGAGAGTCTTATCTCACACTCTCAGTCACACATGCACACATTAACACACGCGAGTTCTCCACATCAATTCATTTTCTGTGCGGTTTTGGCCACATTTCCTGTCTGATTCAAGCAAACATTCGGAATGAAATGTGTGTGGTTCTCATAATTGGTTGCACAAATAACACAAGTCCCATCATCTCAGCTGAGCCTCACTGCTTAGAGTTCAGTACTGGTTCAGTGATTTAAAAACAGTTGAGCAAACATTTGTGAATGGCCAGTCACAACTGAGATTTAACAAGTAGCCCATGTATAAAATATTGATTCCCTAATTATATTATTTATGTCCGCCTGCATAGATGATTTGTTTTTAATAGATGTGAAGATGCTCGTTTTAAACACAGACTAATAGATGAAGCCACTGTGATGTCACCCATCGGTTTGTGGACTCCTGATTTGAAGCCTCAGATTTGGAAACTTGGCTGACCCCATCTTGGATTTTTGGAGCCAGAAGTAGCGTGAGGGTGGAGCTAATCCTAGAGGCTGGCTCAGTCAGCATGGTGCATTAGCAGCTGTTGTTAATTGTGATAATGCTAGTGCTAATTTTCGTAGTAAAAAATAGGCTAAATAAACAATTGAACATAAAAGACGGGAGAGAAGGAGACGGTTCTCAACTCAGAAGGCATCAACGTGCACGAAATGTTCAAGCACAGTGATGTACAGAAGTTTTGACGTATTATTTTGGTTTAATTTCACAAAATCACTGGAAAAACTGAAAACCTGACTCCTTAGAGGGTCTTTTAGTTCAACCAAATGCTGAAATCCTTTCATAAACTAACAGTTGAGTAAACAGAGTTGCAAGGCCCTTAATTATGCACTGTAAGCCATAATAACATTAAACTGAAATTGTTGTAAATGTTGAATTGTTGAAAATGTTGAAATTAGCTATAGAGACCAAAACCAGGCTGTCAACATGTTTATTTCAGCTTTCAACTTTGCAATTTTAAAAATGGTAGATTATATTTATTTTATTGTTGTGTAAATGCTGCTGTTTAGTATTTGCTATTATCATGACTTTGTCACTTTCATTCTTTGTGCAAGGCATTGCCATTATTTTTATTTATTATTATTACTATTATTGTTAGAATTATTATTATTAATTATTATTCTTGTTTTTATCTTGTTTTATATGCAACTACATTGCCATTTTTTGTGCAATGCTATTGCAGAGGCTTGTGTAATATGATAGGGCAGGTGCAATACATAAAGGCATGGCCTGCCCTTCCTCATCCACAGGCGACATCTAATTTGCATCATCAGTGTACACTGTTATTTGTTTTTCTGTGTGTCTCACCTGGCTGTATTGATTGATTGTTGCCACAGTATAGCTATGATTGATTGTTTAGTGCTGTTGCCCAAGTTAGGTGACAGTGAAATTTAGCTTGATCTTAATCTTGATCTTGATTATCTCCTTAACTATAAGGATTGACTTGACTTCTTGAGCTGGCCTCAAGTATCCATTAGAGGAAATGCATTTTTTGGCACTTTGTGTTAGCTTCAAACATGCAGACAGCTGAAGATGAACTTTCTTTCTGATCATAAGCTCATAGCTGTCCGTGCCACAGAAAACTTTTAACAGAGTATGTCAGTTCACATTCACTAGCAGCACATTGGGTGAGAAAAAAACCCTTATTGGATCTCCAAGGAGCCACTGGAGGCTCATTTGTGAGGAACCATCTACAATGTACATGCTCCACATTCTTATAAAGCTTTTTTTCACAGTTTTAGACTTTCTCATAAGGTTGTTGATTAAACCCTAAACCCTTTCATCCTCTCATCTCCATATGCAAAGGTTGACCTGGTCTTACCGGTGAGCAAAGTGCACTTTGACCTGACTTCAGTCCTGTCAACACTGGCCCAGAACGCAGTCATCATGGAGACTGAAGGCTTGACACGCTGCCTACTGAGCGAAACTACAACAAAGACGGGAGAGAAAGAGACGGTCCTCAACACAGAAGGCATCAATATGCACGAATTGTTCAAGCACAGTGATGTATGTAGTAAGCTGAGGCATTTTCTGTACACTTTCTAACATAAGAAGTCGCTGTGCTTAGAGAGAGTTAAAGGCAGATTGCAGTGCAGTATGAAGAAGTTAACCCCAGCAAAACCCATAAGCATGACTAAGCACTTTATGGTTTAATTATGCATTCACACCAGCGATAAGAGTTTTGGTTGTTTGCTATTTTTGACTGCAGATGACAGTTGAACATATCAAATTCAGATTTGACTGAAGTATTGTTTTTAGATTGTCATACTTGTTACTATTCATTTCTGTTGGTCAGGATGTGACTCACGCAAATCTCTGTAGTGTTTCTGAGTCTTGGAAAGCAGAAATGACTTTTACTACATGACTATTTTTTCTCCAGATCTTGGACATCAACAGGCTGTACTCCAATGAGGTCCATGCCATGGCTAAGACCTATGGGATTGAAGTGGCTCTGAAAGTCATAGAGAAGGAAATCAAAGATGTCTTTGCTGTCTATGGTACATACACACAAATAAACACACACAAACACACACACACACACTTGCATGTAGGAAATCCCCAGATAGCAGACCACACGGCTGTCATAACCATTCAGGTTTCATCTGCTTTTGTCTCTCTGTCCGTCTCTAGGTATCGAGGTGGACCCCAGACATCTGTCACTGGTAGCAGATTACATGTGTTTTGAAGGCGTATACAAGCCTTTAAACCGACACGCCATCCGGTCCAACTCCTCCCCTCTGCAGCAGATGACCTTCGAGACCAGCTACAAGTTCCTCAAACAGGCTACCATGCTGGGTGAGGAGCAGATGATGATAATAATTCAAAGAGAAAAAAGGGGATTTCTACACACAGAGTGATTTTGTAGTTCTTTGTGGCATGACTGAGGGTGAGAAACATGTGACACTACTCATAAGATAAGAAATCACTCTGTTTTTAGAAACTGGAGTGGGCAGTTATTGATGGAGGTTAGTCGAAAAAGCTTTGAAGGTGTTAGCTGATGTTTTTGCGTTGGTGCTTTGCTGGTATTAAATGCGTCCACGCCGGTGGTAGCAGTGTCTGGGGCATTATGTTTTTTGGTTGTTCATCTGTGCATTGGTGTTAACACGATATTGTATCTCCAAGGGAATTTCTTCAAATTTGGCACAAACCAACACTTCGACTCAAATGATGCACTGATTAGAATTTGGTGGTCAAAGGTCACCATGACCTCACAAAACATGTTTTTGACCATTACTTCATTGACATTGAATTTAATAGGATAAAATGATGAAGTGCAGACATTTTAGATCCAAAAGGTCAAAGGTCAACTTCACTGTGACATCACAATGTTCTCCAAAAACACTTTTCTAGCCATCAATCAGTGTCATAACACAAGAGGAGGCATTTGATCAGATATACCCCTTTTCCACCAAAATTAGTGCCTGCATGCAGGTTTTTTTAAACATGGTTAAAATCACTTAAAATAGGCTTTGGACTCCTTTCCAATTGCTAGTAGAACAGAGCTGTGTACACGGCTCTGCTGCAGATAAGATAATAGCTTTTCTGTGTGTGGGGATTTTTGGGTAAATCAATGCAGACAAATTTGGATCGATGTTTGAGTACTTCTTCGGTGGAGGGAGATGGTATTTAGTAGCGACGCTTTTTTTGGAGCTCACCGGTTGAGGGGTTAAAATTAGTGCATTAACATGGGTGCTGTGTTTTAGAGCCAGCAGTGATACTTTTAGTGGACTAAAACTGCAGTTATTTGATGCAGGTGTGAATGAATGTCACCTTAACACTGTTAATTGTATAGATCTTTTGTGTTGCTGTGTTGAAGGTGTGTCATCCACCTTTTGCCAAAAAAATCACTTCATATCTTTAATTAATTAACTTTTAATTACCTTGATAACTATTTTATTAAATGTATTGAAAGCCTGCACTACATATATGAGTCTGGACAGACATGGGTAGCTTGGCTGGTTGGCAGTGGCATAAAACTGCAAGACAGTAGTTCTGGTGTATTTGAGGTTTGATGATTGAGTCATGCTTAACAGTACAAGATTGAACTTGCAAAATCTCAGTGCCCCATAATCTCAGACTGCAGCTGTTGTCACATGTTCTGCTTTTCAGGCCATGTTTTGAGATTCAGTAGAGCAAAGTTGTGTTAAAATAAAAGTTAAATGTATTTTTAAGAGGATTCATATTTCATGGCTACAATTTCTTTTTAACAACCATTTATTCAGTGAAGGTTGACGATAGTGCTTCTGGGGTGTTGAAGCCATTTTGGATTCACGTGACAAGATTCCTTTAACCTCCAAGCCACGGCTGCCCGTATCTTTGTGTTCATTGCTGTTTTTCCTCCTCTTTTTCAGGGTCACATGATCAGCTGGTGTCTCCTTCAGCCTGCCTGGTTGTGGGAAAGGTAGTCAAAGGTGGAACAGGACTGTTTGAACTGAAACAACCTCTGCAGTAGAAGAGGAGTGAAGCAGTCAGATTGGTGAGATGTGACAATAAGGAGCCTTCTTGTGGTTTAATATAATCACAACACTGAAGTGTATTCGTTTCCAATTCTGTCGCTTGAACTGAAAATGAGCACACACAATATAGAGAAAGCCATAGGAGGCTCACTTTACTTGAATGAATAAATAACGAATAAAAAGTTTCCACTTTATGATATGGCAGTTGTCTCGTGCCAGATATTCTTTATTTGTGTTTTGAAGAAAATTGTTACAGAATAAATTGATTTGAAAATGAACGCGATTTAGCCATTGTAAAATGACTAAAGCTCTCTGCAGAAGATAAATTAAATCTGAGCAGCCTCTTTGTATGCTATATTGTAAAAAGATGCATATCCACTCATGATGCCATTCTTAGAAGCATGAAATCAGGTAGAAAAGCAACCATTTTCTCTTTGTATTTAATAATAAAATTAAACATTTGTATAAAGTGTGTCTTATTTCTTTTTCTTTTTTTTTGGTTTGTATGATTTGTTTTTCTTTTGCGTTTCTCTGTTCGTCATTTAAACTTTGAGTGAACACACTGGTATTATGATCAGCTCAAGGGACATGTGTCAGGTAATGGTTAGGGGCTTTTATTTCGAAAGGACGGAAATGATGGCGAGTGTTCCGGTGTAGGGATGACGGGGGAACCGTTTTCGATACAGCACTCGCTGCTGATTGGCTGGCCGTCTGAGAGGAGGCTGAAAAGGAGACGCTAGGATGAAGCCACGGGACTAATAACTGATCATTTATTCTGTCGAAAGGAAAAGTTATGGCGAAACAGTTGAATCCATGGAAGGGTAAGTAAATGAGGAAAAAAAATATGGAGAAATTGTAGTTTAAAGAAAAGAATTGAGTGCGAAACGGCGTGTGTTGTGGTCACCATAGCTTGACGTTACAGTTTGGTCCTCTGAAGCAAAAAAAGGCTAACGGTTATTCTCCGTGTTACCCTGAATAACGTTTGCACGACCAAGGGGCGCTTAAACTTTACATGAGCTGCATTTTCGCTATTTACTGCAACGTTGGTTGGTACTTCTATTGTTTGCCCGGATTGGGGCGGTGTGGTTTGGGAGTTATCCGAGGTAACAGCTCAGTCGCGGTGCGTGACGCTCTTTCGTACTCATAGGCCATGTTATTAGAAATATAGCACATACATGACGTCTTGCTAATCGACCAAAAGTACAAACGTGACAGAAACACAAGCTTTAATTCAGCACGTGTTAAGCAGCAGTTGCGTCTATACAGTAATGATGTGCTTCGTCCTTATGTCACGCGGTGACGCGAGGGGTCGACAAACAGTAATAGTAATTATTCGACAAAACGTATATGAATGGTTAACGTTATTCAGGAGACCATTTTTGTGTCGAAACTAGCTAAAAACATCCATTAACAGCAACTGCTTTGTTCTAATAACTACGTAACTAGCTAACGTTACATACTTTTGAACGCAGAGATGGAGAAGCAGACTCTCAACGTTACTGACGTTAAAAGTAGCGAACCTCATCTTATTGAAACTTTGGCGATCGCAAAGATACTAAAGATTTTTTTATGCTGCTTTTTTTTTTTAGAATCTACTACATTTTAGGAGAACTTTTTTCCATCTCTATTCCTGGGAGATGGAGCCACACTTGTTCATTAAAGGTCCACAAGGTCCAAGGTCTATTGATAAAAGTCCAATTTCCATGCACTTTTTAAAATACAGCAAGTATAAGTGCTATAAGAATATTATGAAAGTGTCAAGGTGTTCAGTCCACAGAGAAATGCACACAGTCTGTATTTTTAAATTGTGCCTTTACACCAGCTGTCAGGATTTCTGTGAATTTGTGATGTCACAACTTTACTACTACTACTACTACTATGTAAACCATTTCAAATGTATCCCTGTTCAAAGGACTCTGGAACTCATGATTATGACATGGACGGTTGTGTACACAAATTTGTGAATTTGAATGTCCCCTTAGGAGTCCTTAATGACAACATCCATGTGGCAACACCTCTTTTGAATACGTTAAACAAAACACCCTTTGAACACAGCAAAACAATGTTTCTTTTTGTATTTCCTTTGTTTAGAAAGAGGGTGATACAGGTATACTCAGGGAGATAGTAACAATTTTAATAGAGGACTTTTGCTTGTGACAAATTATTTTAATACTGCAACATTTGTTCAACTGATAGATTCAAACACCTTTTACACAGATGTGCATTATGATAATGTGCAAGCATTAGCTATAACTAAAATATATTTTCATGACAATAAATACATATTACAGTGCAGTACAATCCCTAATAAGCCACTTTGTGAACCATGCCATTAAAAACTGCATTGCTGTGAGATCACAGCCACTATTATATCAAACAGCATGCAATCACTGAGCCTCATATATCATGGCGTTAAAAGAAAATTATCCACAGAGGTGCTGCTGTAGTATAAGTATAGCATGATGCGATGGTTGCTAATGTGGCTTCTAGACTGTCTGTCTATCCCTGTGTTTCCAGGACCAGATCCCTGAGGGCCAGAGGGCATCAGGCTTCATCACAGATACCAGGGGACTTCCTGGATTCCACTGTGAATGAGAACATGAGGCTTCCTAAACGCTTGGCAGCACACAGGTGGTGTTCACATAACACAGCACAAAGACTCCCGCTGTTCTCTGAAACGTGATGGTTAGATAAACGCGGTTGGTAATGTCTGATAAGTAAAAACTACAGTTATTTAAAGCCACAGCCATTTTTTTATGTCTATGTTTTTGTCAATATTTCAGTGACTTTTCTAAAGCAGTTTTAACATTTACGCTTAAGGCGAACACAGATGCTCTAAATCAGCAGTATAAACACAGATGTATGTGATCACAGATGTGATATTGATTGTCATGTCACACCAAAAGCTGCCATTTCCCTCTGTGGAAATCACCTCCCTCTGTGGAACCTGTTTTTCATACTGTAAATGAATATCATGTAACAGTTGCCTCTGAAAGCAGACCTTCTGATAGCTCCCAACTGTGCTGACTTTGCCCACACAATGGCAGGAAGAATGAGGCCAGGGAAGCTTTTAGCCATTAGCACAAACTAAAAACACACAACCCTTGTATCCGCTGTTAAAATGATGCACAATAGTTTATTTCTGCTCTCTTGTTGATTTATTGATAAGTCGTCCCTGAACTTTATTCAAAATGCAGTCCATTTCTTAAACAGACCCCCTTTTATGTTTGGATGGAGTGTAGTTATAAACAGTGCAAGAAAACGAGGGCAACAGTGCTTTTCCCTTTCACTTCCTGAAAGTTTGTGATTCTCTGTTCCCATCTTGATCTATTTGTTATCTCTTCTCTATGTCACGCTACTGTATGCAGTTGCTTACACTTTAATTAGAAGTTAGGCCTAACCACCGCTGTCTATTCCTAACTTCATTTACTATCCCAAGACCTGAGTCTGGAACCCGAGAAGGTTTTAAGACAGTAAATGTGGCTAGGAAAAGGCAGAAAGGCGAGTGCAGATGAATAAATTATGTGTATGTTAATGGTGGTCATGTGGAAGACTTGCAAAACCATTAAGGGGTTTTAGTATTAGACTGGATAGAGCCAGAGTGCTTTCCACTCAAACAGGGCCACTAAAATTTACTAGCCCAAAGAAATAAAGAGAGCTTTTGCTTTTCTAATGGAGGCAGGACATGGAGGACTTGTTTTACTTAAACAATAAGCTTATTGCTACACACTCATCACACAGTTACTGTGGAAAAAAAACGCTGCAGTCCTACTGGTCTTAGCCAGCATCAACATCTGCTAACGCAAATTGATTTAATATTTGAAGCTGGACTGTTCATTAAGGCCGCTATTGGAATGCATAAACTGATCTTTTTCCTGAATTAATATTGCACGTTGATTTACAATTTTGTGTTATAACATAGTACTGTCTCATCATCGTCAGTCTTAGTCATGGAAAAAAGGTTATTGACAAACTTAGTTATAATTTTTGTTAACAAAATGAACACTGGTTTGGCAACCATGCTTTTTTGGGAAGACTAACAATTTACAGCCTTGAGTGACAGTTTAAAAAGTCTACAGTTGTGCAACAGTGATGAAGTACATTTTTGCACTATTAAATAATATTTAAATATTCAATTTGAGAGGTCTCTGAGAATCACTTATAAAGGATTTTGCAGTACTCTGCTGTACACAAGCTTTACCTTTCCCTTTACCCACAGCTCCACATAGTCGTAAACAAAGAAATCTCTGTAAGCAGAGTACGACCGTGACAGGTTTGTTTGTACGTCTTTTTGTCACAACAGAACAACCACTGTTCCAAGAAAGAACTTATTAAATTTCAGAGCAGATCTGAATTACAGGGTGGACATAATATTTCAATTTTGTTTACATTGTGAGAAAAAGCATTTGTTCTTGGTGGAAATGAAATTCAGTCTTGACAAAACAGCCTGTAGGAATACGGTGACTCCATATCATAACCCATATAATAGTTTAGGAAGCATATACAGACACATGTAGTGTTTGCACTTGCAGATCTGTAAATTATAGAAAACTGCTCTATTAGTCTCTGTATTGCTCTCCAAGTGGCCCTCTACTCCTGTTTGTTTTGTGTTTCCAGTGATGAAATCATGACCGATAAGCACCAAAGCACGAGAGCTGATTTGACGAGGTTTGGCTGGGTAAGGGTTAGTGTGTTCAGAAAGCAATTTTATTTTTTTTATTAGGACCTCTGTGATAACCAAAGATTTCCAGAGTAGAAACTGTGTCTTGCACTCACATATTTATGGTCACTGTACTGCTGGAAAATATAACTTAATTCTGTAGTCTCCAGCTTCTGCATTTCTAAAATAATCCCACACTGACAGTTTCCACCATTTGAAGATGTAATGTATCCCTGCAGTACATTGCCAACACAAAGTTCCACCTGTGATTTATCTGTGAACAAGACTTGATCAGTTCATACTATCTGGGCCCATCCTCTGTATGGAATGCATTGTCTAGCATGTCATGTGTTTTACATAACCAAATGCTTGATTCACCAGCTGCTGTTGTGCTGTTTATTCCCAGGCATGTAGTTTCTGGTAGATAAAAGAAGCTAGTTGGCTGAGGGACGAGGGTGTGTTGGCTAGGAGTGAATTTTGGCTTTTGAGGAGGCCTTTACTGTTTTTGATGTTGCGAAATTGTGAACAGTTAATGCAAATTCTCAATAAAATCTACACAACCTTACAATTTTGTACAATCAACACAACTATACTGCAAATCTGACATGTCAAAATTATTGAAATCATATTTCATTGTAGAGCTGTATGCAGAGTGTTGATTCACTTTGCCCCTGACCCTTAGTCTTACTATCTATCTGTGTTTATTCTGAGACTACTGCTGCAGGAGTGTGAGCTCCACACAAACAATGACATGCTAACTTTTAGCATCACAATGTTACCCAGCGGTTATTAATGTGTTTATTCCCCTGTCTGTGTGTGTGTGTGTGTGTGTGTGTGTGTGTGTGTGTGTGTGTGTGTGTGTGTGTGTGTGTGTCTGTAGGCGTGTGTTGGTGCTGGGTGTGATTATAGTTTTGCTGTGTTTGGCGATGGTCTCTCTTCAACTGACTGAGACAGAGACAAGCAAACCTGTGGAATGGCATGTCAGCGATGCACATAAAAAGGTAAGGACAGTAAGCTAGGACAGTGGCTAGCAGACTTTCATGTTTACTATACGCTGAAAGTTGTCAGTGTCCTACTATAAAATGAAGAAATGAATTCCGTCCATCTGTCTGTCTGCATTGATTGTTGTCCTCGATGGATTACCCAATCAATCTAAAATTGCACATGCCTATTGAGAAATACCATAGGTAGAGACCGACAAAGTGCTTTGTCTCATTCACCCACTGCTGGTGCCCATTTTTTATAAAAATACCTCATAGATAACGTTGACTTGCTTCTTCCTCTGTCCGTGAAGTCAGGGGGTGAAAAAATGGAGCCATTGCAACCTACATTGTGGTCAAAGGTGGAATTGCAGCTTGAGTGACAGAAATGAAGCGCTTTTTTCGTTCTTTCTCAGCAGTTAAAAACCTATGTTGTTACAAAGCAGGTATTTTTATTACACAGGTTTCTTTGTGTTCATATAAAGTATGACAAATTTAATTTTAAAAAAAGAGAGATAAATTGGTCTTCTGCCGTATGTTGTCACAGTAAAACAGCAATATCATCAATAGTTCAACCTGCTGCAACACTGAAATCACTGCAATCACTCCCTGAAGTGGTCAGTGGTTATAAATAGCCACAGATTGATATTTCGAGGGAAGCCACAGCACACTTCCCTGCACGTACTAAGAATTTCTCAGGCCTGTCTGTGGGACAGAAGACACTGCTTTTTAAAATGCTTTAAGTTTTAACTGCTAAACTGCTTCCCAGTAGTGATATGCAGTGACCAAAAACAACTTTCGAGCTGCGTCACAGTTCTTCCACACGCTGTCAAACAAGCCACCATGTTACCACGGCCTGTTCTCCCTTGCCGAGCACTGTTTACATTTTTTTGTAACCTGCGAACCTGTATTTACACTCTAACCGCCTTGCCTGCTGATGTTATTATGCAGGACACCATGGGTCACAGAAATCAGAATAACATTTACCAGGGAGTCTTTTGACTATTTTCCTTGTTTTTTTGATGCATACATGAAACCCACAATAAACACATTGAGAAGAATAAGACAAGTCTCAATACAAAAATATAGAATAGAAAACTTGCAATAAGTATATGACAGCGATTCTTTTAAAAAAAAGTACAATGACATAAAAAAAATGTACAATGTAGCTGTTTCAGAAGAAGAGAGAGGTACATGTTTGTGCAGGATGTGCAGAAATATTTATCATTGGATGTGCAAAGTTCACAGAAGAGCAAATTTGTGCAGTGTGCAGAGATAATTATCTCAGATGTGTGTTAATGTATGGGCCTTGTTGATGAGTGGCACTGCAGCCAATAAGAAACTGTTCTTGTGACATGAAGTTTTGGTCCTGATGGACATTCAGTCAGAGGGGAGTGTGTCCAAGAGTTTACGTCTGTGATGCTACAATCTGTCCTGATCACCTCAGGGTCCTGTGGGTGTACAGGTGCTAGAGGGAAGCCAGATTGCAAGCAATCACCTCCTCAGCAACGTATGATAAGCTGCAGTCTGCGCTTGTCGTTGGCAGTGACAGCAACATACCAGCTGGTGATTGAGGAGATGAGAATGGACTCAATCATGGCAGTGTAGAAATGAAATCATTGTCTTTGGCAGGATAAACTTTTTCAGCTGCCACAGGAAATACATTTGTGCCTTTTTGATGGGGGAGCTAATGTTCAGTTTCTACTTGAGGTCCTTAGTGATAAAGCTGAAGGTGAAGGACTCCAAACAGTTCTGACAGGGGCGTCATAGAGGGTGATAGGGGTGCACAGGGCTGCGTTCTTCCGGAAATCTACAGTTATCTCCTCTACTTTAGGAGCATTGAGCTGCAAGTTGTTTTTGCTGCACTTGATGGTCAATCTAAAGAGGCTTTAACACCACCTCTAGTTATTTCAATGAGGCGAAGGCGGTAAAGGGGAAGCGGTTTTGAACAAGGCAATTTAGGGTGTGAAGCAATTTTTGCCCGTGTGCATACGCACAGTTTTTGCTTGGCCACATTGAGTTCACCATGTTGAACTTCAGGCGCTTATTGCCTGGGTTTGGCTGATCAAATAGGATAGAAGATATCACAGAGGCAGGTGGAAGACAAGATGAAGGACCTGATAATGTTGGTGTCTAAATATCCATAATAGTTCAACACAGCACCGGAAACTAGTGAGGACAGCCAGAAGAAAACCTTAGCCTGGGATAACATTTCTACCGAACTTCAGATTTCTGTTGTCTTGCAATAATATGGGGCTAATGCTCTTGCAGGCAGGCAGCTGTCAGGGCCCGTGCAGCAGTGTGAAAGCCCCTTTACACCTGTACGCAGACTATTCCCTGCCAGAGATGAGGTGAAGAAGGATGTTGTCATCCGCAAACTTTAG
Organism: Plectropomus leopardus; assembly: GCF_026936395.1. Classification (NCBI taxonomy): domain Eukaryota; kingdom Metazoa; phylum Chordata; class Actinopteri; order Perciformes; family Serranidae; genus Plectropomus; species Plectropomus leopardus. The sequence goes on along the minus strand of NC_142183.1, from coordinate 31,430,496 downwards.
CAACTTTACAGACTGATGATTGGAGGTCCAGCTGACTCCTGACTCGTGACAGTTGATAAATGCCAACCCCACATGTATTATAATTCTAAAGACAATAGTAGTGAAACAGGTTCTGCAGTGAAACAGGTTGTGGAGACTGGCAGCTGTAATCTGTAATTATGATGACACTGCTTTGAAACTCACAGTGTGCTTTCATAACCTTTTTATTTGTAGCAGGTGCATGAGCACGTGCACAGAGTCCTGGAGAGCCAGTGTCGACCCGGCAGCACCAGGCAGAGCTTGTTAGCTCGACTGCCCGCTTCCAGTCACATGACCCAGCCATTTCTGTGGAAGGACGTGCCGCTCCCTGAAGACCTCTTCCTGTATCCACCGCCATTTGGGTTCAGAGGTCTTCAGAGAAAAGTGGAGAACCTGCTGAAGCAGGTGGATGCAACATCTTTCTCTCTTTCACTCCATTATTTCTGTTTAATCTAGTTTGCATTTGATTATTTACATAATCTAACCATATTTACTTAATGGCAAGTGTTGTAGTCTAAACTATGAGACAAATGAAAATTAAAGAACACATCATCCATTAGTGAATCATATTAAGCCTCTACTGAAAGCAGCCTCTGCCACATGTCACATGCAAAAAACAGCAGAGCGGCACACCACAATCGTTGGTACAACACAATGATATAATGGCTGGATTTACATAACAGATGATTTCCCTTTGTGACTTATCAAAACAAACATGACATCTGAATGATATCTTTGATAATATTTCAAACTGATAGGGTGGAATTTAAGTTTATAATAAATCTACAGACCAGGTAATATTTAACCGTAAAATCAAGATATCTTCAATTATGTTTTGTTCAGTCATATTTCAAGTAGCAATACCATAAACTTGTCACAGTTAACGCTTTGAAACCTGAGTGAATTGGTTTGCTTTCTTTAAAAAAAACCCCAAAAAAACATGGGAAGAAGCCAATGAGCAACTTAAGAAGAAATGACCCAAACATTTGCAAAACAAGTAAAAAGTCCAGGGAAATTACATTTAAAAAAACAATGAAAAAAGAAGACGTTTTTAAAAGGTTGACATAAAAAGGTGCTTAAAAAATGATTTGAATTCTGGAACATATCTTACTATATCTTAATGATAATTAGAAATGTATATATAATATATATATATTGCAGTATATATCCACAGCTTTTTTTCAGAATAGCTATCCAAATCTACAAATGTTCTGCAATTTGTGGAACACTTCTTGCCAAGTTGCTCATTATGTTTTTTTGTCATGTTTTTGAAACTAATCAAACCATTTTTCTGAGGTTCCAGAGTTTTAAATGCTAGTGAAAGGCAAATGAATGCAGCACAAGAAAAGTGATGTCAAGCCAGGTGTTAAAGGGTTAAAGACAGTTTGAAATATTGTCAGATGTAGTTTGTATTTATGGTTGTTTTAAGTCATGATGCACTTGTAGACATGGCTTGCTGGTTTCCATTGTAGCAGGAACAGACTCAGGTCTTTTCAAACTGTAAACATGCAGTAAATTGCAGCCGCTTCTCTGTGTGGAATAAGATGTAGATAATAATGAAGTGAAGCTGTAAAGCTAATCAGTCAAGGTCAACCTGTGAGGGAGCCAGGTACCATACCGTGGTCACATGACTGCATCAGTTGGTAGTAAATCATACATTTAGTCTGAGAAGGTGTAGAGAATCAGCCATGTCACTGGTTTTTCTCAGTTAACTAAGAATACTTACTTAACTATTGAATTTCGGATGGATTTAATATTTCATTTTATTAAATGTTTAAAATCTCATGCTTATAGGGCCAGAAAACTGTACTCTTAAACATGCTATAATCATTGTGGCATTTTATACTGTATATCCAGGGTTATGTTGGTGTCAAGTTTTCTTGAGTCAAGCTCAAGTGGCCACCTGTCTTTAATGGTTCCCCTCACTTGGCCTCCAGAGTATGGTTTAGTGTTAAATAAAAACATGGAAAGGTCTTGTTAACATTGCAAACTTTGTTAAACTGATAATCCCATGTATGATGTGCTTAATCTTCCCTGGTGGTTTAATGAATGATAGAATGATCAGGAATGGGCTGGAAAAAGATCCATAATGAAGCTTAGTGGGTCACAGGCCTTTTCGTTGAAGGAAAGATTGTGGCTTCCTAATGTAAAGATACCGCAGGAAGCCGACACGATAACCAAGGCAGGCACACTTCTCTCTGAATTAATGGACAAACCAACATGGGTTGATATGGAGCAGGAATTCAGTCATCCATTTAAAGGCGTTGGTTATCTCAGATGTTACGTTTTCTAAACAAGAATGATCAAGTCTTCCACAAAAATTATTATCATGCTACACAAAAAAAAATATATATAGTATATATACAAAAAAATCAAACTTTTTTTTCACTTTTTGATTCGACCGTCTTCACGTCTTCATTTCAGTCTCAATGTATTGTGTGTGAGTGAGTTGAGATAAACAGCTGGTGCTGCTAGTTCTGCCGTCCGCTGCCTTTAAACGATTGCAGAAGAAGACGGAGCAATGAGATTATGTAACTACCATTATTATAAGAGTAACTCAGCACCCAAACCACTAATGCATGTGGGTATTTAACAGTGTTGATGGATTTGATGGAAGTACATGGTGGAAGTATCTGATTTCTCCATATCGTCTTAAAAAATGTGCATAGTGACTGCCCTCTACTGGTTGAAATTAGGTTATTGCATCTGAATTTTGTTGGTTGACAGTATCTGTTTGGATTGTCCACTCTGGGCTACTGCAAAAATAACATGGTGGACTCTGTGGAAGAGGACCCACTCCAACAGAGGATATCAGGTCATTGAACACTCATAAAAATATAATTATGAGTATTATATTCCACCTTTAAAAGAGCGCCAGTCTAACCTCAAATAATTGAAAACAATGTAGAAAATGTGATGTAAATATTGCATTTGTTTGTTTCATACATTAGGATAAGAAAGGTTAGTCTCCTTATCACTCCATACAGATTTTACATTTTCATCTGCTGCTAAATTTGGTCATGTCAGTGGACGTTTAGGTCGCATGAATTCTATACGTCATGAAAAAAAGTATGGAGCATAACTGCAGTTTGGTTTAGGTGAAGTAAAAAGTATAAGTGATAATAAAATCACGCTTAATTTCTACATTTAGAGATAAAACAAAACCAATGTGCGTTATTATGTTCCTGTTTGTATAGAACTTCTCGTGCGTAAACCTGACCATTCTGTCTGTGAATTTTCCTTTAAAGCTGCCAGACTCTGACTCCCTGCCCCCTCCAGAAAAGATGTCAGATAAATGTCAGCGCTGTGTGGTCATGGGAAATGGAGGCATTCTCAAAGGACTTGAGCTAGGCCTGCTGATCGACCGCTTCGACACCATAATCAGGTTAGAAACACACATGCAGCGATGTGAATGTATTAATCCTATTTTGAGTTTTGGTTTACACACCAGCGCCACATGTTCTGCTAATTATTATCTTTACAGACACTTCTCACTGTGTATAACCAACAAACACTCAAGATCAACAGATCTGTGTGTCGCCCTCCTTCAGGTTAAACAGCGGTCCTCTGGGAGAGTTCAGCGCTGACGTTGGAAATCGAACCAGCATCAGGATGAGTTACCCAGAGGGCACGCCGCTCCACTGGATGGACACAGACTCACACACTCTTTTTGTATCTGTGGTGTATAAAAGTGTAGACATCAGCTGGATCTCTGCTATGATCAACAAACACACTGTGGTGAGTAGTGGTGGTGGTGTGTGTGGATGTGTGTGTGTGTTATACTGATTCGATGAAACATGTCTTTATTAAAAAAATAAAACATGAGAGATCCATATCTGATGCAGAATATTCAAACAGAAGCTCTGAATGACAGAATCATTTTTATTTGTTATTTATAGGAAGAGCAGCACAGTTGAGATGAAAGGAAAAATGCCCCTTTAACCCTTTAAGATCACATCCTCGGACATATTGTGCACCTGTAAAGCAAAATGTGGCGTGTGCTTACATAAGTTTGCACCAACCAGTTTCATCCTTTGATATCACAACATCCTCATCAATTACTCTGCAGCTTGTAGCTGCACAGAGATGAGATTCATTCAGCTGGCTAACAACAGCGTTGTCGTAGTGTCCTCGTCTTTACAATGGACCGTCTCAGTAGCTAATGTTACATGGAGCATTTGATGAACTTGGTCTCTCTCTCTCTCCTTAACAGATACTACTATCCTGTTAGCGTTATATCGTCAGGGCTTTACTGTTATGATGCGCCAACTTTAAAGCCATCAAATCAAATTCCTCCAACATTATAATGCATCTGCCTATTTAGTTTCTCTCAGCTATAGGTCATGATACTGGAGCTAGATGCTCTTTAAATCTTTAAATCTGGACTTTAATCTGAGTCAATTTAATGCTACTATTGGTATGAAATTTCAGTGTTAAAATTATTGTGACCAAAATTATCACGGTTACTGACGTTATTGTGACATTGTTGAAATGTGTTGGAAAATGTTCAATATGTATGGAAAATTCATTGAGGAAATTTACCCCAATTATCATGATAACCAGTAACCATTACATCCCTAAATGCTGCATTTTGATCAAAATCAAATGTATCTTTTTAATTAGTTTTATGATTTTCTTATTGGATTTTGTGTATTTTTACATTCAGACTCACTTACGCACTTAACCTCCTAGGGAAATTGAAAACTTGAAAAGCGGTCACATACTAAATAAAGACAGATACTAAATAATGCCAGCATGGTTTCTGACTGTCAGACAACTCCACTGAGATAACACCTTGCAGTTTGTTGCACTGAAAGGTCAGGGATGTAATGCAATGTTTGTTAACTTTTGTTCATGTCAGAAATCAAGAGGCTTTCCTCCATCAAATATCAAGCAAAACTTTGTCAGGGAATCATGGAGAAATTCATCTGACAAAACAACAATAGTATTCTTTAATCCGTAAGGTGAGGTTGACATGTTCATGCATTTCCAGTAGAAAACATAGTCAAAACAACTACAAGGCGAAAAAAAAGTAAATAAAATCATCTTTAAGATAAATGAATTACTGATAAAAAAAAATAATCATGGATTAAGAATACAGATTGTTCTAGCAATCTCAGAAAAATATTAATGTTCACAACACAAATCTGAAATCTAATCTGAATTAGGAAGATGTAAAAAAAAAAAAAGGTAAAACGGGGCCATGGAATTTAAAGGAACTATTGAATGTGTTTAAATATGAAATTTGAATAGCAAGCATTCAACATCTGAAAATTGACAGGTACTAGAAAAAAAATCATTTGAATCCTATAAATCTGGTTTAGGTCAGACAGTAACTTCAAAAACACACAAAGGATTCGAACAGACTCACCACCTCCATTCAGTCCGCCCTAAAGACAGCACATGTAGTCATGTAATTCTCTGGAGGAACATGACATTACTCCTTCTCTGGATTGGTCTCTTATTGTGTTTTTTTAATCTTATAATCCTTGTGTGATGCAGAGTCAAAAGTCTTGTGAAATGATTGTTTAAAAAGCTGTTGAAGATCAGTGTCGGGACACACCTGTGCTTTGTGTTGCAGCCTCTGTGGGACTGGCTTTTCTACTGGCAGAAGGTTCCAGATCAAATCCCTATTAAGCCGCAGAGTTTCAGACTTCTAAACCCAAATACCATCAGAGAGACTGCATTGGACCTACTGAAATACCCTCCACCCAGACCACACCTGTGGGGAAGAGACCAGGTAATAGACCCTTCCTATTCCAGGGATTAAATCTGTCTGTCTGCTCTTAAAGCCAAGATGAAGTGACGACAGAATCAACACAATACAGACTGTGTAAAATACAGTCATTTGTTTTTAATAGAGGCTTTTTAAAGCCCCCTCCACTTTCATTATACTGACTTGTATCTGTTCAAAGTTTGTCACTAGAGAGATGTTTCCACATTCCTCTCCTGTGTCTACTCTACGCTATTTAAAAGAGGCTGGGACATGGCCAATCAGGTGCTGTTTGGGTATGCTATTTTTAGCCTCCCTAGGTGCGCTTGACCTGACAGAACCTTTGGGGACAGTCAAATGAATAGTGGCAGATATACAACAGAGCTTTTGTTTGAAAGCAGTTGTTTGTGTTCTTTTATGTCAGACTTTTCTGTAGAACGTTAGCTAATGAATCATTTGGCAACTGCAGACCAGGTTCACTGCGCACGTGTTGTTCCCCATTAATGTGACGCAGTGCGGTGCCGCGGCTTCTCCACTTTTGAACCTCCTTGACGCCATGCAAGATTCATTTGGTACTTGACTTATTTACAACGCCGACAAAGTAACCTGAAACCTCCAGCAGAGAGCAGACTTGTTACAGAGCAGAGTCAGCATTCACATGTTGAACGTTTTGACAGCAAACACTGTAGAGTGTGCAGTTTACGGATATAAACCGCACCGTGGAGCTTTCCCCTACTATCTACCATAAACCTTATCTAAGCAGACGCAATTGTATGTTTAATACTGTAAAATGTGTCTGGGGGGGACTTAAAACTTTAACAGTCACCTTTGAAGTTCTTACCTGCATATTATTTAATGTAGGAATGGTATTTGGACAAAGATTTGGCATCCTCATTTGAAATCCATCAAAATGCTGCTCATGTTAGAAAACAAGTCATTATTATCAGTATATACTTGTTTACAGTTGTATATATTCAAGAGTCACAATTAAGACTTTCTTTCCCAAGTTTTTTTTAATTGATTTTGAAAGTATTTTAATTAAAATTGAGTAAAATGTAATTAAAATAAAATGATCACAGGCATCATGAATTCTGCGGCTCTTCACACTATTTTTAAACATTTTAAAGTGTGTCTACAATGTATGTTTTTTTTAAATGCTAAATTTAAAACTGGTTTGTCAAACACTTTACCTCCTCTACCCTCCACTGTGATAAATGATTTCAGAAACTAAGACTCGTACTGATAGTTTTCCTTTGAAACAGGCAAAAAACTAAGAAAAATGATGACAAAAATGTTTTTGTTCATGACAATTATTTGGAGTCTTTGTTTTTTCTTGCAGAATGTGCCCACCATTGGGGTCTCTGCACTGAATTTAGCCAGTCTGCTGTGCGACGAGGTCAGCCTGGCGGGCTTCGGCTACAACCTCTCCCAGCAGGGAGCACCGCTGCACTACTATGACCACCTGCCCATGACCGCCATGCTGAAGCAGACGTCACACAACGTAGACAAAGAGACTGAACTCCTGAGAAGCCTCGTCAGAGAGGGAGCCATCACCGACCTGACGGGGGGGATCCACTGCTCCTTCTGCTCCAGCTGACCCCCAAACTTTTCACTACATATTATATTTGTCACAAAGTGCTTTTTGAAGAACAAAGGTTATGAAAAACAAAAAGAAAGTAACTTACTGCCCACCGGGCTTCACATGTCTGTCAGTATTTAAATGTTAAAGGTCTCCTGTTGCTTTGTAGCAGCTATTTCATTCATGGGACTTTTAAACTAACCAATGAACTGCTTTAAAGTTCCCAAGCTAAAAATTGTTGTACAATGGAAAATGTAGAATTATGATTTTAATTTAAATCTGAAGCAATTTTTGCATTTTTGTGATATTGTGTAGATTTGTTGTTGCAGAAATGCGAGGACGCTAAAGAACCCATCACCTATGTGAGCTGCGTCTCCCTGAACTTGACATTGATTGGTTTGTAAAGATGGACTCTCCCGTCCTCTCGTATGCTCGCTCACCTCCTCTCGAAAAATATTGAAAGAGAGAGTTTTTGACACTGTTTCAAGTCTGTTAGTTAACCCTTTAACACCCAGGTCCACATCAGTTTTCTTGAGCTGCATTCTGTCTTTCACAAGGGTTTAAACCCCAGAAACCTGAGAAGATTGGTTAAATTTATTTTAGAAATACAGAAAAAAACATAGTGAGCAACTTGGCAAGAAATATACTGCAATCTGCAAAAAAAAGATTACAAGGAAATGATCTGGAAATTAGCTGGAAGGATTATTAGATATTGTCAGAAAATGAGGAGAAATGTCTAGAAACTACTAGTTACTACTACTACTTTTATTGTTTTTTGAATTATATATTTAAATTATATTACAGAAGAAAGCACTTCCTTTAGGTAATTTTCTTTTTTGTTTGTTTTCCCTTTTTTGTTTTGCAAATTTTCCAGTTATTTTCTTCTAAGTATTTACTCATTTCTTAATTTTGGGGGAGAAGTTGCTTGTCACCTTCTTCCCATTTTTTGATAGCAATCAAGCCAATATGGTCAGGTTTCAAAGGGTTAACTCCTGTCCTCATGTGTTACAGCCGCCCACAATGGACAAACTAAAACCAACACTGTACACTAAATACGATGAAAACTTTACTGCTAATTTCTTCCCTGCTGTGTTCGCCACCACCTTGCTGCTCTGAGCGCAGCTACTGTCGCTCTCTCGTGGTGCAGCACACGCACATTACATACTGAGGCATTTCATTACACTTTGTGATGGCCTGTCAGAACCTCCTGTAATCGGTCTGAAAGCCCAAACCATCTGAAAAAGATTTTCACACCAGAAATGAACCAAACAGTGCTTTAGTTTAATCTGGCCTGAGACCGCCTTTATTTAGTGTGACCAAAGTTCTTGTGTTTGGTCAGGACTTTGGTCTCACACCTGTACTTTTGGGTCAGATCAAATTGAAAAGTCTAAAAGTCCAGACAAAATGAGGTAGATGTGAAATGTGTTAATAAGCATACCTTTTCTTATTGGAGTAGTTGTCCAGGTTCTAAAAACAGTTCTTTTAAAGCATCCCTTGTCAGCAGCCTGAGCTGAACCAAACCTTTTCACACACTGGTTATAAAGATATTTTGCCCATATTCCAACAGATTTGCAGAGTTAAATATGTTGCAATGCATATTATTTATGTCTGTTAACACTGGAAATGTGATTGATCTGCACCAGTCCAAGTTGACTTCAAATAGCTGAAGCATATGAAAACATATTTCATCAGTTTCATTTTGTTTCTTTCAAAATGTAAAAAAAGATGGAAGTTCTCTGTTACCTATAGAATATTTCAGCATTCATTAGCAGTACATCTACATCATTCCACTGTAATTTAAATTGTATTTGTTTATTTTGTAAGCTCACAAATTGGTCTGGTCTGAAAAAAAAGTGCGATAAATGAAATGTGTAATGAACTGAATGTTTTTTTTTATTTAATTCCTGCATTACTAGTGTCATTGTCATTGTTTCTAATGTATTAATTACATTTCCACTCACAGCACTAACCTTTAAATTTAATCAGTTTCAGCTGTCACAATTATTTACCAGCAGTCCAGTTGACATCAGAATGAATTTATAGGAAAACAAAGATTAAAACATTAATAACAGTCATATTCAAATGTGAGTGTAACACTTCCAGTGAGTTTAAAAACATTTAGTATTGTTTAAAACTTTAAAACAACCAACTATTTGATGAACATAGGGAGATTAATCTTAATTTACTGCACTGTTGGTAACCCTTGTTATTAAAATGTACATATGACGGAAATTAATACATTATTGCACAGTGAGTAATGAAGTAGTTTTCATTGTTTTTATGTGAACGATCGGTCATTCATCATTGCAGAATTGTTTCTTATCTTATTGTTTCTTATCTTATTCTTATCAAAATTAAGATTTGGGGATTTAAGTCTCCCATTCTGCCAGCAGATGGAGCTAAAAAGGTGCACACTGAAGCAAAGGGGGACTGTGCCTCAAGCGATAAAGCAGAAATGTGCTCAGGTCATTCCAGGTGCGACGTTACTCCAAACAGAGACAGGACAAAAACAACTAGTGCGCTCCACTATGCGGAAGCACCAACCACACTGGCTGGACTGACGAGTTGTGAGACCTTGCCATTGAAACTGCAGACCAGATTTACAATTGTGTCGTTACTTTGTTGACAGTACAACAAATGTTGCATCGTGGCATGCCCTCATGATGAGTCCAGATTGATGAAAAACATGTATGGTTTTTAGTTTGAGCTATAATTAAATTTTGACCATAATGAAGCAGTCAATGCATGGTCAGTGAGGGCTGGAACAAAGCCAAGCCTTTCACTAAGTACTACCATCGCCTCATTCATGCGCTCCATTAGATGACCGGAAATAAGGCAATTCTGCTTTCAAAATGTAATGCAAAGGAAATACTAAAATTGTTAAACCATCATAAGACAATCCCCAAAGACCGCAGTTGTATTTAGTTAAACATCAAAAATAAATATTAGATTATATTATATTTAATACACTTATGCTTTCTTAAAGTTGTGCTCTTTAAAAGTGTACGCCTCAGGAAGTTGTGTATAAAGAACGAATTTTATTTTGAAACTTTAGTTCGGAAGTTGTAATTTTTCTTAACACTAAAATTAGGTGCGCGTGGTCAAGAGCAAGAAGACAGAAAGATCTGCTGCTAACAGGTGGGAAAGTACTTTAAACAAGCTCGATATTGTTGTTTTATTGATTTTAACCCCATAAATAGTTAGTTTAGTAGTTTGCTATACCGTATGCTTAGCAATAAAGTGTAATAACATGACGTAAGCGTGAGAAAATGATGCACGTTAGATCCGCTCGAGCTCTAAGCAAAGATGTGGCAGATAAATCATAGATGGTTAATGGGAAAACGTGCATAACTGTGACAGAAAAGCTTACGCAGTTGTCTCGTAAGTTTTGTCGTATGCGTTTCATTCAACGTTACACATTTTACCCACTTTATGAATGTTTCCAATGGTCTTCTTTCACTAAGAAAGGCGACACCGCGGAGTAAACCAGTTATAGTTGACATATAGTTGATAGAGGCTACGCGAGGTGACTGGCTGTACGTCACAGTGGCTTCAATATGTTGATTTATTCTGTATGAATTGTTTCAACTTTTCGGAAAACTTCAATTGAGTTTGCCATTAACTTCACTTTCTCTGCAGTTTGGTGTAGTAACGGTTCATGTTTGACGTTACGCTCCAGCCTCTGCTGTCAGAGGGTTAGGCTGGAGTAAAGGGGGGAGATATGTCTCCCGAGAGTTAAATGAGGACAAGAGTGATCAATGTCCAGTCAAGTGAGATTAAGTTTAAAGTCCATCGTTAAAGAGATTTTAGATTAACGTCCGCTTGTGTTCGTGTGTATTTTGTGGTTTGCATTAATGCTGTACAGATAAAATAATATTCTGCAGAGAAAGCGGTATGCACAGGAAACATGAGGCAGGTGGACAGAGACTGTAGACATGACTGCTAGGGTCTAGAGGCACAGTGCAGGTTTTGAGGTGAAAGGTGACTTGTCTCTGATTGGCCGGCTCCATCAACCCACCCTTCTTTCATTGGTTCCTTGGTATGCTCTTTCGTGCCCCCCTTTAGCTCTCCTTGGTGGCGCTCGTTATGGACACCGGTGCACTCAGGCCGAGGTGGTGATGCACTAATCGCTTAAATAAAGCATGCAAAGTGCTTCTGACAAACCACAGAAATGCAGAAAATCATGCATCTACAAGTAAACATCTGTGTTTGTGCTGAAGTCTTAGGCCACAAAAGATTTCTTGTCTACTGATAACCAATATTTGGAACCGATATGCATTTACAATAATTTGGAATAAAACAAACTCCAACATAAATCTTTGTTTAAATGCCTTTAGCAACTGTTAAATCAAAACTGAAACTTTCGACATCAAATAATTTGTCTTATTTAGAAAGTCAAGTGAAAATCTACATTAAAAAAAAGAATAAATAGTTTTTTAATGCTGACACTTTTTTCACTTCTACAATAAAACACCAAAAACGTCAGAACAAAGTGTCTTCTTCAGACTGACGTAAGTATCCAATGTGAAACATGGATTTGTACAACCAGAACAAAATGTAACTCAAACAATCAATATTGAGCTTTGGACATGTTTTGATTGTAACCTGATGTAAATACACCAGAAGATTAGCATGTAAATCTAATAGTCTGCCCAAGAGAGTTCAAGACATGCTGAGTTAATGGAGGTCGAACTAAATATTTGCCATTTGTATTTTGGTAAAGAGACTGCTGAAAAATAAATATGTATGATCATTATCATACATATCAAAGTTTAAGGTGGCCTGGACTTTTGCACAGTACTGTAGATTATGCAGTAGCAGTATAGTATTTTACTTGAAGTGTTGCAGCAATATAAGACCTGTCTTCCAACATGAGGGAAATGATGGGGTTCAAGCTTTTGTGACCTCTAGTTCACACCATAGTGTGCATACCATGGATTTGTGTGTTGTAACATGGAGTTGCTGAAAAATATCTATTTGTCTTTTTAAAAAAAAAAAAAAAATTCAAAGTGCATTACTGATTTTGGTATTTGCTGATTCTAATGAAGCTTCACTGACAGAGGAAGTATTCAGAACATTTACTGAAGTATTAATACCCTAACATTAGTGAAAGATATGCATTCAAAATCATACAGCAGTGAAAGCACAGAAGTAATGGCAGCAAAATGTACTTAAAGTATTAAATACTACTACCAGTAAGTGATATATTATCATGTAATATGTGACATCAATAGATTGGCCATAGTGATGCATGAATGTGTAAACAGCATTTTACTGATGTGAAATGGAGCTAGTTAAAACTACTTACAGCACTTGGACTGTTTAGTCCAGTTTATGAAGTCCAAATAAATGTAGTGGAGGAGACATAATTATTGAGACAGGCCTAAAAAGAAGTGTAAAGTAGTATGGAATGGAAATACTCAAGTTACTCAAGTACTTTAGAATTGTCTTAAAGTACAATACTTGAGTAAATGTACTTTGTTACTTTCACCATTATGCAGTCATCCCCTTTGTTGTTTTAATCCAAAAAATGTTCCTCATTGGCATGATGGTATTGGCATACAGTAATACCACAGCACTGAGCAAGTATTGACATAAGCTCAGAGTTAACTCTGACCATTGTTCAAGTGACACAAAAAATATGTAATTAGTCAACAATCAAGATACAAAAGAAAGGATCATTTCCCCTGTTACCTGTTTGATAATGCAATCATTTATAGAGCAAATGCAACAGGAAAAGTAATCCTTTTCTTTTCCTTAAGCCCTCACTCACTTGCTCACTCAGCAGATCCACTGACTGATTGAGTTATGTTATTTATATCACACCATAGTTTCAGACCTGAAACAAAAGTTCATATCTGGTGATAGTGTTGTATCAAAAGGGAAATATATCTACGTTCAAAATTTCCAGTTTTCCACAAGGTCCCAAACAAAATCTTAATTCTACATCATTGTAAATGCATGTGTATTTAGAGCTAAAACAAATAAGTCGGATAACAGATTCAGCAATTGATAGAAAATTAGTCTGCAACTTTTTTTGGATAATAGATGAATTGTTTAAATAATTTCTCAAGCAAATCCTGTAAAAGTCACCAGTTCCAGCTTCTCTATTGTTAAGATTTGCTGCATTTTGGTCATATGTGTCAATTAACTGAATATCTTTGGGTTTGGATGTGTGGCTCAGACAAAACAAGCAATATGAAGATGCTACCTTGCGATTTAGGTAATTATAATATGCATTTTTCAGTATTTGGGCACATTTTTATGGATGAGTCAATTAATTAATGAAGCATAGATGCAATATGGAGGAAACAACAGTATGTGCCGTGACTTAATGAGTCAACAGGGCAGCTTCCTCTCTGTTCTGTAGTTTTTCCCTTTGATCAGCGTTTGTCTCACTCTGTCTAATCATCTCGGCTGCCCACACAGGGGTCAGAGGTCACTGGGAGAAAGGTGAGGGCACCAAGCAACTGCTTGAACTTGTTAGCTTTTGCAAGACACCCAGTTTGGCAAGTCTGTTCATGTCTAATAGAATCAGAGGATACAGACGAGTAAAATAACCAAAGTGCACTGATGCTCAGTGGAGTGTTGCGGTGTTAAATATGTGATGTATTTTATTGTGCTTGTACCAGCAGACAGAAAGTTCCATAACTCACAATGATTTGGTTCCCCAACTTTTACTATCTCATTGATCTTGTCTTCAGTTCACTGATTTTTTTACATCAAGTCTTTAATCACACTGACTGTCTCGCAACAACCAGCCAGTCAGAGCCCTCCCTGGTGCCGGTCTGACCTTTGATTGGTAGATTAGTTGAGGTTACACATCCACAGAAGCAGCGTGAGTGTTTGGTGCCAGCAGTATATCTGTTCCTTCCTCTTTGTGAGAGCAGAGTGCTGGTTGCTGTAGCAGCAGAAACAACAGCATTCCCAGGGTTCTTGGATGTGCAGCTGAAATAAGAAAGCCACTGTGTGACGTGGCTGCTCTCTGTTACAGGTCAGTGGGGTAGAAATTCAAAAAGAAATAGAACAGTACCCTGGCATATAGACACAGCTCTTTGGTGATCTTGTCATCTTTCTGTGTGCAGTTATTGAAATCTATGCCAAAGTGCTAGCCTATATGGCGGTATGGCCAAAAGTTTGTATCAGGATATTGTTTTGTAATTCAAATATCATGCTCTTTTTGTTTGTTTATGTGTTTTTTTCAGGAGTGGGCCTTTATATGTTAGTTTACACTGACCTTCTGTCAAGAGTACATTATAAAACATACTCAGAGATTCTCCAGTTGACAATTCCATCAGAATTTTAATTTAAAGGTCAAGATTTGTTTGAATTTTGGATTGAAACTTTTTTTCTATTACTGAAGGTTATGCCATTGATGGTCTATTGGGTCTTGATTCTTAAAGATCTAAAAGATCCAGTAGAATATAGGGTTTTATGCCCTTTTTAAAAAAAATCTTCTTTAAAAAGATAGACTACATGGTATTACATGTGATAGAACAACCATATGGCAATAATTAATATAGAATTTATTTAAAACATAATGACAGTTACTTATTTCACCAATGGTGCAGCGGTATGCCAGTTTCAAGGCATATCATGATATGAAAATTGGTCATTCAGTGTACATTTGCTTACATTTGCTTGCTTGAAAAAACTGCAACGAACAAAGAATCTGGCCCTTGTTTTAGTAATTTTCTAAAGGGAGAGCTTTGACATATTTGCACAGTTTTGAAAAAAATGGTTTCAGATATCAGTTTTAGAAATTAAGTGTTTGGTTAACCCAAAAAAACTCTTATATTTTAATGTCTTTTAAGGACCATTGGTACTGTTAATAACAATAATAAATGTGTAAGACCATACTATGAAACTGCAATATTTTCTTTGTCGTCAGGGTTGGAAATCAACTTTGTTGTCTACCTACCAATGTGGCTGCTGGTAGATTCCAAAATCTATTAGCCACTCAATAGATTGCCATTGTTTTGTTTTTTTTTTGGCTGGGTGAAGCAAATCTAGAAGCCACTTGCATATTTTACCAGCATTTGGCTGGTGGCTGGTGCTAATTTCCAGCCCTGACTGTTGTACCTAAAAAATCTTGTACTGTTGCAACCCCAGTCAACTGAACAAAATGCAAACCAGTGGTGTAGTGGTAGTTGATGAGGTGGGTGTACTACTTGGTATACTCAGTAGGTTGCTGAGGAGGAAGTGGGCTTACTCTCCTGTATATTCCAATGACTAGATTATGTTGGGATAGAAAGGATTGCTTAAAAAATGTATTAAAAAAGTAACAGTGGCACAGATGTTGCGTTAGGCTGTGCAACATTAGATCAATTAGAGTTCTCTCTTTAAGAAGCTATATATCATTGTTAACAATTTAATAAAAAAAATAAATAAACCAAGAAGATTTATGTGAATTGACTCTTTCTGCCTTTTGCATGCAAACGTTCATCATCAGTGAATATTCAGGTCAACAAATTGAAGAATGACAGAAGCAGAGTAGCACTCCCTCACTTATGGATGACTGATTTGATTTTCTAAGCTTTGGTGTCAAAGTTAAGTTCATCAGTACAACTTGGTCTTGATGTGATCACTGTGTTGTGCCTCAGTTTGTATTGTTAATTTATAATCTGGGCCTAAGGTCGCTGTCTTCGTCCTCAGGGTTCACACCGAGGTGGACTGTCGCTGTCTCTGTCCCCTAAAGACCTCAGACTCTGTTTCTAATCTGTTTATTCTTAAACACCTCCTCCCGTCTGTCACCTCGTCAGTGTGTTCACAACACTCAGAGTCTCATTCCCCAGCTGCTTAACAGAAACACACACCATGGGAACAAGACACCCACTGAACTTGTCCTCAGAGAATCTGTTGAATATATGATATAAGATCTAATTATACTGCAATATGAGCCCCTGTTATTATTCTATAGAAGCGCAGCAGCACAAGTCAGCTGAGGTCTCTGTACTTGGCAGTAGACTGTAGAGACACAGTTTTGCTGGTGGTTGAGTTTATCTGTACAAATGCTTTCTTTAAGGAATTAAAGGAATGAAAAGGAAGGAATGTTAAGGAATGAAAAAAGCAGTAATGTATTGGTACACAAAGTCCTGTTTTACTGCTTGAACTCAGAACTAAAAGCAGTTAGCCAATGTAAACATAAACTGCATTCCACCAATCAAGATCAGGCCTGTTGCAGCTCCCACACCTGCCCAAAATATGGAATCTGTCCATGTCAATGTGGAATTTTAAAGGTGTAACACATTAACCTACAAGGGGCACAAATTTAGTTTAAAAATAAAGCCCTTGCTTGCACTATGTGTCCAAAGCTGGTTCCTTTAACTGTCCACAACTGAAAGGCCCTGCAAACATTTTTTCCCCTAAACTGGCTTCTTACAGTGACAGGTGGGGTCGTACATGAACACAAGAGGTTCTGTCAAAGTTACTTGATTATTTTGCACAACAGATTTCACTTTGAGAAAAGCGACGTCACCTTCTTTAACCCACAAAATTTAGCAATATTTGCATCAAATACAACCCACAGAGTCCTGATGCAGCAGATTAGCTGAATGTTAGGCCCTTTTTACACAGGGATGGCGCTATAGGTCTGCTACAAAGTCTCTTCTTCATGTCTCCTTTGCATTTTTACACAGAACCGATCCGTGACGGCATTGTGACGGTCCAGTGTGTGATTTTAGACAGCATACTGGCATCGTAGAACCAAAAGAGGCGTGACGGACATGCGTCTAACACAACAATGTCTGCCTCTAGGGTGACATATAACGTGTGTCTGCAGGGATTTAATGAAAGAAAAAAAACCCACTCTGGAATAACATGTCAATAACAATCATTTACCGTCCCTGTTATATGGTGGCTGATCACTTTGTCTGCTTGGAGGGTATGGAGCTCCCAAGCCTCATTGTTTTCCCAATTTTCCTACGTTTTCGGCTGCTCTTCTTCCTTTTTGAGTTAGCTGTTAACTGATGCTAATTGCTTTTAAAATCCCCGCAGTGGGTCTCAAACATGACATGCATCAAAAATGTCACTCATGTCCCATTGTCTTGTCCTGCTGGCTGTCTCATTTACACAGACCTTGATTTGGTGCTGTTACTATCTCTGATGCTGACTTGGAGGTGAGACAACTCTGTCACCCCATTCAGTGATTGTCCAGAGCGATGAAGCGGAATTACGGCATGATGTTCCCACCTTGAACAGGCAGTGTAAAAGGGGCTTTTGAGTCCTTAAACTGTAAAAAACAAGACCCATGGATATGGTTTTCTTTTTTAATACTTTTAACTTTGATTGGGGCTCCAGAATTCTAATTTGGGCACTTTTTCTTCTCTGGAGTGTGATTCCAGTATTAACTGTGTCTATCCATTGTATTGGGTTAGCAACAAATTTCTAAAAGATGATTATGTAAAGTGTCAGCAGGTAAAGGTAGCTGGTGGGTCAATTCGTCCACCACTTTGTTCCTGAATGAAATATCTCAACAACCACTGCCACCATCAGATTGACACTGGTGGATTTGTTCTAGTAAATCATTGATGGTTTCGTGTGAAATTTTCCACAAACATGCATGTTTCATTGAGGGTAAATTTTAGTAGCTTTGGTGATCCTCTGGCTTTTAATCTAGCTCCAACAGTTTATCAGTGCTGTATGACATACTTATGTATAGTCGGTCTATTACATACAGTGGCTGGAGGTCAACGTGCTCCTGGTTTGCAGAAACAGATGGGGTTTATATTATATATATATATATATATATATATGTATGTATGTATGTATGTATATATATATATATATGTGTGTGTATGTATGTGTGTATATTTATATATAAAATTATATATATATATATATATATATATATATATATATATATATATATGATTTGGGACTTGAGACTTCAGTGCAAATACTTGAGACATACTTATGACTTGCAACAACTTTGTCCCATTTCTGAAGTCTCGGGATACAACTGCACATATGCTCTTAATAAGCAGGGAAGATGTAACTCATCACAGTATAAACAAACCCAAAATGACAGATGTGTTTTCTTGGTGGCTAAAAGAAACAAACCTCTAAAAATTACGAATCAGAAATACTTGAAGTGTTAACTTTTTAAATGTGACCAAATGAATAACCTATCTCCTTTTCCTCTTTCTAGGTCCCGGCCTGATCAGCTTCACTATACACACACTCCTTTCAGTAACACACACTCTTAATCTCAGCTCAGGGTTAACAGAAGCTGCACCGTTTTATCAAACACAACCAACCCGTCATTCATCTGTCACTTTCCATATCACACACACAATAACTGGTACGCATTCCACACACTCGCCTTTTAGTTCATCATTAGCATCATGCTGAGCCAGGAGTTCCTGCAGAAGCTGAGGTTGCTAGATCTGGATGATCTCAGACAGTATTTCAGGGGTCTGTCCGCCCCCATGTTGGTCAGCATGGGTGCAGTGGCTGCTGCGACAACATACTACCTGGCAACACGGCCCAAAGCCCTCCCACCGCTCTGCGACTACCGCATGCAGTCAATTGAGATCCCGGTGAGTTGATGGTCTCTCTGTCTGAGTCAAGTATCTAAAAAGGTCGCAGGTTAAGATAAACAGACTTTAAAACAGCAGCAATAGTTACTGATAAGGTGATAATGTGCAGGTCTCAGCATGTTTAATTCCACACACTGTAGTCATGCTGTTGCTGATAGAATGAACAGAATGTAAACTCTTATGAAACTTGAGATGTTGCCAGAGCCAAAGCAGAATAATTATGTTGATTCATGCAGCGTCACATACATGATTAATCTCACTTTCCTGCTACCTTTTACTGTAACAACAGTTACAGACACCTTCACTATGGGCACCTGCTGTGGTGGACAAAGTATAGATCTCTCTCTATATATATATATATCTATTACTTGAGTAAAGATACTGGTCAGATATAACTCCAGTATAAGTAAAAGTTGCTTACTCAAATTATTACTTGAGTTAAAGTAGCAGAGTACATTCTTTTAAAATACCTAACATAACAAAAGGACCACCACTGTCATTTTAATTTTTTTATAAATTAAAAAAAGCAAGCTTAACATCCCTGTTATACACCTGTAGATTTTTCACTGTTAAAACTCAACTCAACTAGATAGAAGAATCTTACTAAAATTCTTTGAATGAACAAACTCTTCCTTGATGACCTCTCCTCTCTACCTGTCTCCTGACAGCATATGCACGAGGTAGAGGTACAGAAACACCACTGTGACAAACAACCTCTCAGAAATGCATAATCAGAGTTTACGGATTTTACATTTTAGAAAAGAAAAAAAATCTATTCCTGGCTTCAAAGTAAATGTAATGAGTAGCGAAAGCCTTCATAGAAATGTAGCCGAATCAATAGAACAATATTTGACAGTTAAATGTAGTCAAAAGAATAAATTTAAAAAAACCAAAAACTTAAGTTAAGTACAGATACTCAAATACTGAAGTTAAGTACTGTACTAATGTGCACACATCACTTGATTAAGCAACAACTGCATACCCACAGTAGCAACCATGACCTCAACAGATCGACTGTTCATGTGTGTGACTTGACTTCATCACCTCATTTCACTGTTGGCCCCACCCTTTTTTCATAAAGGCACTCTAATTACACACCAGTCGAAACAGTCAAAAGCCCTGAGGAAACGTCTACAAACTGGTACAGTAGTAACTAGACTAGCCTCTAGATTCAGTTTTTCAACCCAATTCAAGGGCAAAAGCAGGCCAAGACCCCGTTTTGTCACAGCCCATGCTTAGTTAGCTGATTACACAGGATGTTAAGTGTTGTTTTACTCACAAATAAGGCAAAGCTAACTTGATAAGTGCATCTCTATTCTGAGATGCCAGCTTAAAGGGATAGTTGGGATATTTTGAAAAGAAGTTTTATGGGGCACTTATGCATAGACAGCATATTACAAGCAGTAGTTTGCCGTTGACATGCCCGAAGAGGAGCAGGTTGGAGTCCAACATGGAAGTTAAGCAATCGACTGCTGTGGAGCGGTCAGCAGCAAAATATCATTTAATCACAAAAAACCCATCCCACCTAAACAAATCAATATCTATTTAAGTCTATCCTACATTGAGAATGTTTTTACTGCTTTAACTTGATATCAGACAGCAATTTCCAACAAGAAAATGAGGCTGTTTTCTCTCTCTCTCTCTTTAAAACCAGACTCCATTGAGGGAAACAGTGATTTAACATTGGAGAGCGCAGGAGCTGCTGGACTACCGCTGCCTCAATCACTTAGTTTGTTTTCGTTATTGTGTGACTTTGACGTTTCAAATGGTAAGTTTAGATTCACCAAAGTCACACAATAACACAAACTAACTGATTGAAGCAGCAGTAGACCAGCAGCTCCTGTGTTCAGCGAGCTAAAATGTTTTTTGTCAGTGGAATTTGGCAGCCTTGATAAGAGCCTTGATGGGGAGCTGAAGCCATCAAGAGCTTCCCTGTCAAAATGGGCTGTCTGATGAGAAAGTAAAGTGGAGAAAATACTCTCAGGATAGCGTACAGTTCTTATAATGCAGTTTTTTTTTAAGGTGGGACTGTTTTAGGTAACTTTTTTATGTAATAAACTGACTATTGTGAGTAACCCACACAACCATACTTCAAACAGTCAGAAATGTCCCTTTAAGTTGCTTTCTAGCACAGGTGCAAAACAACAGGTCACATGACAGTAAGAGGAGCATAGATGGAGAGACCTACACAGGTGGCAGTTGAAAAGAGCAGACGTTAGGGAACACCTAAATACACTGTAATAACATCACTAATGAATTGTAGGCCAACAGGAATGCACAAAGTGTGTGTGCGTGTGTCTGTGCATGAGATCAAGAAGTATGGTTTTGTTCGTTCCATTTAGCTGCACAAAGTCAGACACATGATGTCTGTGCAGTTAAACAGGTTCTAGCTCTTAATCTTGAGTTGTTCAGCAACTGAATATATCTATTTGGGATTTATGGCATGGTTTTTAAGGTCTTAAACTTGAGTAAATCACTGCTAAACTTCTGAACTAAATTTATTTCATTTTTTATGTGAAAGTAGCTCCCTTGTTTTTGTAACAGCCAGTACTACATTATTGCATTAATATATATATATATCTGTTAGTTATCAATACACGTTTTGACATGTGGCAAAACATAAGTAAAAGACAAAACAGCATGAAATATGTCTTCATAAATGTAGACCCCTAAAGCCGATAAAGCACACGTGGACTACATTTTAAAAAAATCAAGGTTTTTGATGTTTCAGCATTATTTCTCAGCACATTTTACAGTATGTTTGTAAATGAAATGTCTGCCCAAGAGTCAAGAGACTGAAACTGAGTTTGGCATTACTCAAGTATCAGTCATATGTTTCATAACCCAAGTTTGTTTCTTTTATCAGGGCGGAGAGTTGGCACGCCAATCAGCTCTGCAGAGCGGTGATGGTCCCATCACATATTTCTACGATGATGCCAAAACAATGTACGAGTTCTTCCTCAGAGGTGTTCGAATCTCTGGTGAGTCACAAACACTTTATTATGTCATCTGAGTGTGTATATTTTTTATTCTGAGTAACTCAAGAGCCTGTCAGCCTTGGTGTTGACCACAAGGTACACCAGCCTTTCCTCATTCATGGGTTTAAACATCATGTCATGTTTTATTCCCTCCCTCTGCCGCTCTCCTTTTATCCTCTAGATAATGGTCCTTGTCTGGGCTCCAGGAAACCAAAACAGCCCTATGAATGGATGTCCTACAGAGAGGTAAGAGTAGCCATGAGCAGCTCACCCTATAAAAACATCGTAGCCTCCGGTTTGAGTGCAGTAAAGCTAAAAGGTGCAGGCATCACAAACTTGTGAAAAGTGAATGACATTGTGGGGCAAATACAACCTGCATGTGTTTGGGTTTAATTTCTGAAGTAGCTTTTTTAATGAATTACATGTCACGTGCACTGGAACTAAAGGGACATTACAACAGTTTAACACATAAATTTTAGTTAACTTGACTATCTAAGCCAGTATAAAAGTTGTCTGATGTGTTTGTTGGCTCTGAAGAAGTTAGGCCAAGTCTGAAAAATGTCCCTGATGATATCATCAAGGTTATCCAAGCTTGAGCTGAGAATCTACATATTTATAACTGAAGTCCTGCATTACAAGCTAGGATTGTGAAGTTTAAAAGTGATGGGCATTTATGAACCAGAGAGTCTTCTGGAAAAAATGCTACTGAGGTGGAGTAAGGAAAGTCTAGGATCCAGTGTTTGTGTAGTTTGATACACACTAGGCAGTAAAAGTCAGGATATCTCGGCCTCTGCTGCATAGATTGTGACCATTCAAAAAATGTCCTGGGTGAGTCCCTCAACTTCATGGAGCAGCAATATGAAATTGATTAACTCCTTTAAGTGTGAGTTTATTAGATTATAGCTCTCATTACTGTCATTTAGGCTCCAGAGGTTGTGTTCTTTAATACAGCAGGACTGCAAAAGTAACAAGGTAATATTTAAATCAACTATCGGTAACATGTTGCCTTAATAACCAAGTCTCTGTTGTTTTGATGTAAAGCAAGAGGTTGTCAAACAAACAAAATAAAGAGGCTTTACTTGATAATTGAACTTGATTGTCTGCTAATTCAGGTTGTGTGTTACAGACATAATGGCGGTTAATGCCATTAATGGAGGTAATCTTAGCAGTTGCATTCGCTTAGTTTGACTGTACATGATTTTCAGCTATGTATAATATTCCTTAAAAATTTCTATACAGATTTTAAATGAAGTTTTGGTGACTTTAAAGTGGCTGTTAGACATTTAAAATTAGTTGTCTGTCACTGATAGTAAAACAAATTCAGATTCAACACTGTTGGTGAAATATTAATGAAATCATCCAGTACCACCTGAGAGAACACATAGTATTATTATAATAAGGTAAAAAAAAGCTCAGCTTGTGTGTTTGTTTATTGATGTTTGTGTATGTTTGTGTTAGGTAATGGAGCGCACAGAGAATCTGGGTTCAGCATTTCTTCACAGAGGACACTCCAAGACCACTGACCCACACATTGGCATCTTCTCTCAGAACAGACCTGAGGTACCCATACACGCACCCTTTACCTATAAGGCCTGATGACTGTGTGTCCAATTTGCATCAAAATCACACTCACTCAGTCTCTGACTGATAACTTAGCTTTTCCAAGGATATTATTTTTCACGATGCCAACTGTGAATAAATGCCAAATAACCTGTTTAGAAATCAGAGAACTCTAGAAATTTAGAACATTATTATTTAGTATTCAAATACTCCAAAAATGGCTGTTTGTACATCCATGGGTTCATTGCAGACAGGAACTCCAGAAAGCTAATTAACAATACCTTTTTGTGCCAGTTTGCCAAAAAAGGTCAAAAGAAGCAGGTCTCAAGATATGGGGTACAGTGTATATCACTGAACCCATGGAATCATACTTTCTGTGGACATTCTTCAAAGCATTATGAGACCTGCAATTCCAGACCTCAAAGCAGGACTATACTCATTGTAGAAGTAAGGCAAAGAATAATAATAGGGATCACAAATCCATTAATATGAACTGTTTTTAGTTTGCACCAGAAATATTTTTTTTGACATCACTATAGTTCATAATGTCACATCAAGTGGTTCTTATATTCCTGGAACACTGACACTTTACTCTTATCCATTCTTTAACAGATATTTGCCCATGATAAAAACTTATAGACCCTAAAACATTTTTCCTTACAGAAACTGCAGTTAGACGTGTAGTAAAACTCATATTTCTGGGTATTATTCTGAAAATAACATTAGCATATGGCATGTCTGGCTGATACATGTAGGGGATCTGTAAAAGAGCCTGTAAATCAAGAGAGAGAAAACACAGCAAAAAAGCCAAAAGCTTAATGCTTTGAGGTAAATTTCAAATTTTAAACATAAAGCAGTTCTTTCAGTTCCGCAGCCTTTTTTGTATCTTCAGTGATTTTTTCAATTTCATTTCTGTGTAAAGGGATTACCCTGTAATGCTTATTTGTTTGTTTGTGTGTGGGTGTGTGTGTAGTGGACCATTAGTGAGCTGGCGTGTTACACCTATTCTCTGGTGTCAGTCCCTCTGTATGACACACTGGGAACAGAAGCCATCCAATACATTATAGACAAAGGTAAACCATGACAGTATCAATACATACACTTTAATGTCTTTAATGACTTATAAGTCAGTGCTGCTGCTAGTATAGAACTGTATGTGACTCAGTCTGTCTGCACGATGTTTCTGCAGCTTCCATCTCGACGATAGTGTGCGACGTGGTGGATAAAGTCAACCTGGTGCTGAACTGTGTTAAGGACAGGGAACACTCTGTGAAAACCATCGTGCTCATGGAGACCCCCAGTGACGAGCTGGTCAGCAGGGGGCAACAGGCTGGAATCCACATCCTCAGCCTGCAGGAGATGGAGGTCAGCAGGCAGCTTTTGTTACCACGTATTAGGTTCTCCGTCCATCTGTCTGTCCCATTCACATGAACAAAATATCGCAAAAACAGCCCGAGAATGTTTTTTCTAATTTGGCTCTGTTAGTCTCTGTGATAAACTACAGATTTTGGTGGTCAAAGGTCAAGATCACTGTGACCTTGCGTCCATCTCACTTTCACTCTCCTGATATCTCAACACCTTGAAGGGATCTCTTTAAATATGGCACAGACATAAAGGCGTACTTTCAGTGCCTTCTTTTGTATATTCAGGGATTTTTCTGTATTTTTTTTGTAATTAATTTGGAAATCTTTTGAATTGTTGTTTGCTCAACAATTTTGGCTTTTGTTCTTTGGTTATTTTGCTCTAACCCTTCATTTTCGTTCTTGTTTTTGGTTTTATTACTTGTTTTTTTCTGTCTCTTTGCATTGTTAATTTTTTATTTTTACCTTGCTGTAGTGTTTTTTGCTTTGCCACCTTGTGCTTACTTTCTTTTTTAAATTGTCTGATATAATTTCAGTTTATATTTCTTGTTTTCTTTACTTGCTAGTTTTCTTGTGTTGTCTTTATTCATTTTTTTTCATTTTTAGATTTTCTTTAGTACATGTGTTCTTGTCATTTTCTCTGTCACTTTATCCTCCTCATAAAGGCTTCATTAACGTGCTTTTCTTATTGCTCAGGCAATCGGGAAGTCCAACCATCGCCAACCAGTGGTAAGTGCACACTGGCCTGTAAATTACCTGTTAACAGTCAACACATAAATAATGTGATGTTGTGTGTTTTGTGGCACTGTTTGACCATGGCACTGAAATCCCTGCAGCCTCCACAACCTGACGACCTGGCTCTCATCTGCTTCACCAGTGGAACAACAGGTGATGCACACACACACATAAACACACATGCACACACACACACACACACACACACACACACACACACACACACACACACACACACACACACACACACACAGAGAGAGAGAGTGAATTGTACCCAATAAAATTTCCATGAGTATCAGAAATATATACCAAATGTACAGTTATCTCTAAAGGTGCATATTTGTGCTTTGCGTGTTTGTTCTTTCAGGAAACCCAAAGGGAGCTATGTTAACGCATAAGAATATTGTGTCGAACTGCTCAGCCTTCATCAAACTGACAGAGGTGAGGTGTTGATCAAACACTTGAGCTGCAAAAGTTATAGTGAAAAAGTGAAAAGAAGACTTTAGCGTTTGTAATATGCGGAGAGCCTAAAGTCCTGAAAGGTGATGCTTTTAGTTTGTGTGCACAGGGTATTGTTATCTTGTAGGAACAAGAGAAATATCACCTTTTGGGAGGGAAGGGCTCTATAGTAATACAACAATTTTTATAATTTAAATCTAGTAAAAGTAGGTTTCCTTCTCTGCCTTTCTGGACATTTTTTTAAATGAACAATCAAACATGATATTCAACAAGAGATAACTAACTTAATACAGGGACACTAGACAAGAACGTGTGAAAAATAAATCACACTGTCTTTTATAGCTGTAACTGATATACTTAAATTTTGAAGGAGAAACCAGAAATTAAAATGTGAATCTAAGAAAGGAGGAACTCAGATTGGTCATCATAAATGCACGTTTTCTTTGGAACGTGAATGCAATAGGTCAAGAAAATAGATTTTCTTCAAATTCAGCACCAACATCCTGTTTGATTCGAGGATGAACAGATTCGATTTTGGTTGTCAAAGGTCAAGGACAAGGTGTGCTGGTCATTGTCTCACTCTTGTAAATGCGATATCTCCAGAAGGCCCTGAGTGAATTTCTTTAAATTTGGCGCACACGTCCACTTAGACTCAAGGATGAACTGATAAGAATTTGGTGTTCCGAGTTTAATGTGACCTCAAAAAACATGTTTTTGGACAGAACTCAAGAATGTATGAATTAATATTGAAAAAGAATTACATTAATGTCCAATAGAATAAAATTATGGCCTATTAGGGATGCACAATAATATCGGCATTTCATCGGTATTGAGAGATACCGATGAAATGCAAAAGATTTCCAAATTAATTACAAAAAAATTACACAAAAATCCCTGAATATACAAAATAAGGCACTGAAAGTACGCCTTTATGTCTGTGCCACATTTAAAGAGATCCCTTCAAGGTGTTGAGATATCAGGAGAGTGAAAGTGAGATGGACGCAAGGTCACAGTGATCTTGGAATCAGCCAACATGCCGATCACTGCTGATATCAAAAATGGTTTTATTTTGTTTTTTAGTTATTTTTTTAATTGTCAAAGTGACACAGTATCAGTATTTGTTTGTAAAATAAGGGGCTTTGATAAACTTTATCCTCTTCTCTCCAGTCTTACATTCAGACCACCTCAGATGATGTCATGCTGTCTTTTCTGCCTCTGGCTCACATGTTTGAGAGGATGGTGGAGGTACAAACAACACTGATAGCTTTCCCTTCCTGTCTGTGTGTCCCCCTGTCTGTCTGTCTGGGTCATGTCCATTGATGTGTGTTTGTACAACTGTGTGTCCCTGTCTGTGTGTTTGTATTCCTGTCTGTGTATGCACCCGTTTTAGGTCTCCTGTCCAATGTCTCCCAGTGATGTCCATATTTCCTTCCTGCCCTTGGCTCATATGTTTGAGAGGCTAGTACAGGTAATGTATGTTCCCTTAGTTCCCATAGTTTCCCTTTGTTAAACACAGATTGATAGTCCTATAATCCTGGTGTGTTAACCTCGCTTATTAATGGTTATGGTGACCTCTTTTAACCCTTTGATACCTGAATCGACATCAGTTTTCTTGTGCTCTGTTCAGACACCTTTCACAATCATTTAAACCTTTGAAACCTGAACAAATTTTTAAAGAGAGAATTACCTGAAAATTAGCTTTTCAAATAAGAGAGAGAAAAAAATCATAAAACAAAGGGAATATATCCAGAATGTTGTTATTATTAGTTTTTTTTTATTTTTGTAACTTTATTTTAGCACCTTTTTTAAGCCGTTTCCATGTGTGTGGGTTTCTGTACTTTTCTTTTTTTTGTGTGTGATTATTTTCACTTTATTGTTTTTGTAACTTTTTACACATATCTAGCTGATACTGGGGGCATTTCTCATTAAGTTGCTCATTGCCTTCTTTCCTTGTTTTTGAAAGAAATCAAGCCAACTTGCTGAGGTTTCAAACTTTCCCCTCTGTCACTTTCTGGTATTGCTGACAGGCACTGATGATTGTTCAGGGAGCCAAGATCGGCTTTTTCCAGGGAGATATCCGTCTGCTTTCAGACGACCTGAACACGCTGAGGCCTACTGTGTTCCCTGTGGTACCCCGACTGCTAAACAGAATGTATGATAAGGTATGTGCGCATGATGATGATGATGATGATGATGATGATGATGATGATGATGATGATAGCGATAGCCTTATAAAAAGGAGTGTTAGCTTAGAGTTATGGCAGTGCACATGCTTCTGAATCTCTGACCTTGCTCATATTAACATTTTAAGCCAGTGTTACTTAAGAGCTTGTGAATGTTTAAGATGTCACCATGAAAGCATGTAATGCTCCTAGTAGTTATGGTGAGCCTTGGTTTGTGTGTCTTTGTAGATTTTGGGGCAGGCCAACACCACTTTGAAGCGCTGGCTGCTGAATTTTGCCTACCGTAGGAAGGAGGCAGAGATGAAGAAAGGCATCATGAGGAGAGACAGTATCTGGGATCGACTCATCTTCCAGAAGGTCCAGGTACGCAGAACCAGAACAGTTGAAGGGGACCTATTGGCCCAAATATGTTTACAAGTTTTAATGTTCAAAAAACACTTCATTTTCCTCACACCGTTTGCGGTGGAACACCCACGTGATAGCTTTAGGCCAGAGTGAGATTGGTTGGGGTTATGGTGAGGATGTCAGGACAAGCTAGTCAGAGACAGAGCAGGGCAAAGACAAGGAATGACTCTTAAAGAGTATAGCGGCACTTTCTGCTGTTAAACATCACCAATATGAATCTTCTAAACACAACCAGACATGTTCCAGCAGGAATAAAATCCAAAATTGAGGAGAAAATAAATACATCAGCACCAAGATTACATGTTTCCGTGATGTTAGCATGAAGCTACATGTAGCAGTGTAATGTAATGCAAACACTTGCAATAGTGTGCCTGGAGCAGATGACCATATAAAGAAATCTGTCATGAGGCGGGATCAGCTTGTATCCACAGTAGAAGAAAACATGTTGGAAATAGAGTATTCAGAATGGTCTGAAGCCAGGGCTTTTTGCTCTCAAGGATCACTTTTATATAAGTTTACCTCCTTATTTTAAAATTTGGCCATTTTTAACATTATATAAATGACAGAAAATTGGGAAAATCATAATAGGTCCCTTTGAAACTCCTAATATGTCACTGTATACTTAAGTGTGACATGTTCAGGGATATTTTGCACTTGGGCTGGTTGATAAATCAAATTAATTCGATAGACTTTTTTTTCTTTTTTTTGGCATAACGTGCTCAGTGGTTTTGTAGTGGTTAGCACTCTCGCCTCACAACAAGAGCGTTGCGGGTTTAAACCTGCCAGCCAGCTGGGGCCTTTCTGTGTGGAGTTTCTTCCCATGTTAGTGTGACTTTTCTCTAGGTTCTCTGGCGCCCCCCCCACAGCCCAAAGACATGCAGGCTCGGTTAATTCCCGTAGGTGTCCATAATATTTTAGAGTAATGTTTCTTAAATAAACAGTGGGTTAGCAGGTCCTTGAAAAGTAGTTGTATTTACAATGCAGTCTTAATTTGAATATTTAGTGGCTAACTGAAAATAAAATACTGTGTAAAGCGTGTAAAGAGTTTCAAATGCCTTTTTACAGAAGTAATGTGTTAATATCCAGAGAGCACACAATAAATAATGAACAACAGCCTTTACTGAAAGCAATTTAAAGGGTTCAAGCATGAAGGACATACACATTATGTGGCATTTTAGGATTTTTAGATCTGGTTGAGGGATTTTTCTTTTACATGAATTCGTTATAGAGGTGACTGATGATGATGACTTTTGATGTGCTGCCATCTACAGGCCAGCCTTGGAGGTCGCGTGCGTCTCATACTAACCGGTGCTGCTCCCATCTCTCCTACTGTCCTCACCTTCATCAGAGCTGCAATGGGCTGTCAGGTAACGCAAACATGCACAAGATGACTCAAGTCTCACATATTAATCCTGTCTCTTATTATTGCCTTCCCTGGAATCCTGCAAAGCATGACAGCAGGTGATGTGAAGAAACACTGTAATCATTTCCTTTTCCAAACTCCTCTGCTTCCACATTTTACATTGCATCAACTTATGCTTGTAGTAGCATATATAATGTATAATATAATAATTCTAACCATAGTTTTTTGTTCTCTGTCTCAGTTCTATGAAGGCTATGGACAGACGGAGTGTACTGCTGGATGCACCATGACCATGCCCGGTGAATGGAATGCAGGTAAAGATAAGCAAAGCTGCTTTACATAACTTTTTCTTTTAACTTACAGCATGTAGCTTAACCTTGTAAGATATGAACTGACTAAAACTCAGCCTTGCAAGAAATAAACCTGACTTAATGTCTGCAGGTCATGTTGGCGCTCCTCTGCCCTGTAACACAGTCAAATTGGTAGATGTGCCTGAGATGAACTACCTGGCTGTGAACGGAGAAGGAGAGGTAAAACACAAAGACACTTTGCCTTTTATACATGTTATGATGGTGCACATCATTCATACATATGTGTGTTTTTTCAGGTGTGTGTGAAGGGTCCCAACGTGTTCCAGGGCTATCTGAAGGACCCTGAGAGGACTGCGGAGGCTATCGATGCAGATGGATGGCTTCACACTGGAGACATTGGAAAATGGCTTCCTGTAGGTTCATTTATTGGTTGAATTTAACATCACATTTTTTTATCCACCTCACTTTGTTCGTGCCAACTTGACTGACATTTCTTTCAAACAAAGTTTGTTACATTTTACTACTCATAAAATTCTGTACTTCTTACAGCTTGTTGTATAAAATGTAATTGTGTGTGTTGACAGAATGGCACACTGAAGATCATGGACAGAAAGAAGCACATCTTTAAGCTGGCGCAGGGGGAGTACATTGCTCCTGAGAAGATCGAGAATATCTACATTAGGTGCGATGCAGTGGCACAGGTCTTTGTGCATGGAGACAGTCTGCAGGTAGGTGGAGGAAATTTAGAGTGTGTGTGTTTCTGTCGTAGATGTGTGTGGTGTATTATTCCCTCTTAAGCTCTAATTGAGTAGAATGCTAGGCTTACAGATTTGTAGGGCTTTCACATCAGGGTCTCAGGTGCAGATCAAAGTGTTCTTGGCCCCAAAGTCCAGTTTGTTGGATCAGTGTGAACACTGTGTTCCATACTTGGCCAAAGTACGCTGATCTGTACTCAAATCCGTTCATTTGTACTCCGGTATTTTACACACCAAGCGCACCAACTGTACAAAAACATATAGGTAGACTGCTGTTGCAAGTCGGTTACCTCTTACTCTTCTAGTTTGCTACAATGAGTTATTAAAAGTGTCTTAATTTAACCCATAGGGACTGTTTGATGCATTTTACGCACTTTTCATTCTTCATTTTGTGATAATTTGGCAGTGTTCTTGCACATGGCACACAAATCAAATACACAGTGTAAACAAAACTGCAAAAAAATGCACCATTACAAAAAAAACCCATTCAAACTGCAATGTTTGATCCCACAGCCATCAAAATATAAAAACATACATTATATTATTTCTGGGTGTCATTCTAGGCTTTTGCCTTTGAATTTGTAATTTTTACTACTATGCGCAGAGCAATACAAGTGTGTGCAATATGAAAGTGGGCCCTAAGGGTTAAAATCTTGGATCAGACAGCAGCATAGCCTAATGCAAACAAACCCAGCAAGAGGCAGCTCAGCATCACAACATCAGCTGCTCCTCTCTGGCCAGCGGCAGAGCTTTGCCTCGCCGGTCCCCACTCATGATGGTCCTCTGGGCAGCAGTGTCCGTCTGCACCACATTTTCTTCACTGTAGCACAAAAAAAATGTCACATAGATGATGACTCAAGTATACTGTGGTCCAGAACAACATAGCCAGTGTAAAAAGTTGAGCAGCGGGTGAGTAGAGAGGGGGATCAATCCTGCTCAACATGTTACAAATCAGCGTACCTAATATGCTTCTTCTGACCTCTGATCCTTTTTTCAAAACTTCAGTGTCTCAGTTAGGGCTTCTCATTTAGGGCAATAATCATGATCAGAATTATCATTCTCAGTGTTGTAAACATAATTAACACAATTTCTCATTGACTCAAACGGGGTTCCCATGGTCGTCGAAAACCAGGAAAAGTAGTGGAATTTCACAAACACATTCTGCAGGCCTGGAAAAGTCATGAAATTAGTAAAAACTATTGAAAGTTTTAGAAATGTTGTGGAATTTTGTTCTGTGTAATGGAATTTTTACAGTACTTTTCCGTGGATAATGTCCATGTTATGCGACACAGCGGCAAATTCACTTTATGTAGCTGTCGACATATTGTGTGTGTGTGTGTGTGTGTGTGTGTTTGAGACGTTTTGTTAGCTATCACGTTCAGTTTCTTCTTCTTCATGTGATCCATCTCTCCCTCCATGCCTGCCTGATGAAATTATGTTATAAGAGACTTCAATTCCAATATAATTAAAAAATGCTGGGCATGAATGAATAATATATTCTGTAAATGTAAACATGGTACAAAAGGAGAAGAAGGAGTGCGCTGGATTAACAACACAAGACAAAACAAGAGCATCATTGCAAAACGGAATGCGGCACAATAATCGTTTATCTCGATTATCATGTTTCCAGAATTGTTGGAAGCCAAAACCTTCTTGGGCAATTAAATTTGATTTATCGCCCAGCCCTACTCTCAGTGGGATTTGTTGTTTCCTTCCTGCTGTATTTAACCTGTATGCTTTGTGTTTGTCTCCAGGCATGTCTGGTAGCAGTGGTGGTTCCTGACCCTGACTTCCTGTCTGGCTGGGCCAAGAGGACCCTGGGACTGGAGGGCAGCTATCAGGAACTATGTGGCAAAGCGGTAATACTTTACAGACTTTGGTTACAGTAAACGGTGGAATTCAAACTCAAATATATTTATTGTCATGATATGAAATGAAATACCAGCGCCAGACGAGCCTCCCACCAAAACTGAAGCAGTTGTAACACCTGAGCGATTGTTGCGGAGTGTGTGAAAAGTGTTTATCAAGCAGAGTAATAATCTACTGAAATAAGACAAATCATGGATCGCTATGTTTCTGTGTGAAAATATTAACTTTTATCTAATTATTAGTTAAATAACATCAGTTTTTAAATACATTCAAAAGACCACATTTGCACCATGATAGGTGACATTGATACAGGGGTACTTCAGGTCATCTGATAGAGCTGTTGGGGAACATCAGCCAGAGACACTAATGCGATACATGTGTTACCTCAAGAAAACAAGTCCGTTTTTCAAGACAAATGATCGTCATCTTGAAATTAGACCTATTGTTTTATCGAAAATCAACATAAATTAAATCGCCATCCAGAGAACACAAGCATTTTAACCTTAAGATAACAAAAAAAAATTATGTTTTGATCTGAAGATTATAGCAATTAGAAAAAATATATGTGCAAGCATGGCCATTCTCTACTTACGTACATAATTGTAAAAATCGCCTTGAATGAGAAATAAGTACTCTGACTAAACTGTTTCTGTTCGTTTTTTTTCTTTAATAGAAGTAAGATGATAACGGAAGGCGAGAATAGCTGTGCTTGCATATTCTTTTTTTTAATGCCGTTATCTCAAGATCAAGAATTAATTATTTTGTTATCCCTGACCATTATGACAGTGATTTTGAGAGCTAAATTCAAGTGTGAGCAAATTAACTAGATACTCATTTTTGAGTTCTTTTTACTTATCCCTTGATCTCAAGAAAACAAGTCGTTGATCTCATCAGAATCAGTAATCAGAATTTTATTTTATCTAGAATCAAACTAAAATAACCTTTTATCAAAAGAACACACGCATGGTTATCAGGAGATAACAAAATAATTTACTTGTGATCTTGACGTAATGACAAGAATAATGGCAAGCTCGGCTGTTCTCTGCTTCTGTACATATTGTTTATGCCTTGAATGAGAAACTAAAAATTTAGACTACATTGCTTTTGTAAGATTTTTTTTCCTTTACGTGAAAGTAACATGATTACAGAGGCTAGGAACCACTGTGCTTGCAGGTAGTTTTTTAATGCTGTTATTTGAGATCAGGAGTTAATTCTTTTGTTATCCCCAACTGTTATGACTGTGATATTGAAGGCTGAAATCAATGTGATGCGATGTGTTGCCTTGAATAAGAAAGTAGAAGCTTAAACTAACATTGATTAGTAGAAAATGCCCATGGACCAAGTATTAATTGAAAGAGCTTTTGACATCATTATTCTGAGGCATGTCTCCTTCCTGTCTGTTCAGGAAGTCAAGGCAGCCATCTTGGAGGACATGGTGCGACTGGGCAAGGAAGGAGGCCTCAAGTCGTTTGAGCAGGTAAAAACACTTGAATGTAATAATTCAGTCAAGGTTTGAAGTATACTTTACATCAGCTGTAGACTAGCTCTGTAGACTTTCAACTGTTCTTCCAAACGTGCTAACAGCCTGCCGACATGTGTGTCCTTTAGGTGAAGGCCATCTACGTCCACACCGAGCTGTTCTCGATCGAGAACGGCCTGCTCACTCCAACACTGAAGGCCAAGAGGACCGAACTGCGGCAACACTTTAGATCTCAGATAGAGGAGCTGTACGCTGGGATCAAGCTGTAAAAGGAGAGACGGGGAGCAAAATGGAATAACAGACACTTAAGTTCTAACAAAGTGTGTTTTTAGAGAAAGAGAAATGGTAAAGCACACATGGCGGAGCAAATGAAGAGGTCCTGTCATCAGCCTGTTTGGTCCTTATGGTCAGTAACACGACAAACAACAGGAACAGGACCGGATGTAGCGTTTAACGGAAATTTAAATCAGAGCATTTAGAACAAAATTGATGACCTATAGGAGCTACGGTAGAGAATACAAGACCTCTTAAGGTCTAGAGTAGATTTTATTCTTAAAATAAACGTGTCTATGATAAAATATTCTATGTACAGTACAAATTCTGCAATTATGTTTTGATTCTAATCAGCTTTTTTGTGATAGCGTCACCATTAAGGGTGTTTTAAAGGGAAACTATTAAAGTGCAGCTTTGACATCTCAGGACTTTAGTGTCGAGAACCACACAGTACGTCATACACACACACACACACACACAATTTTAACTTCAAGACGTGTACCACTAAAACGGGTTTACTGAGGGACAAATGTTGGATCAGGAGCCATATTGATCACTGCAACCCAAACAGCTCCACGCTATAATATAAAGTTTCAGGTCTTTGATGAGAGTGTTTTTGTCAAATGTTATTTTAACTAAGAAGTTTGTTCTGTAGAAAGTTGAAATCTACAATGGTTACCGAGATTCTTTCTGTTCTTAAATCTTGTAATGAAATAAGCTTGGGTCCAGTTAGGACACCGGGAACCAGCTGAGTAAGCCATATTAAAGGTCATGTAAACAAAGCAAACTGTAAACAAGGGATTTTGGTGCTAAAGAATAGAAAGGGAAAAGGGAAATGGTTTCAATGTTTTAATTTATTTATGATGTTAACATAAGGGGAAAGAGTTGTTGAAGGCATCTGTTTTCTTAAGTTATTTCATCATGCTGTCGTAGGGTGAAACTATTCATTTAAAAATGACATTGACTAAATGACATCCTTTTGAATGTTTATGGTTTTAAGTTAATGAAAGTACATTTGAATGTGGACTTGCTATAACTGTTTTTACTGTCATTTCAGATTTGTTTTGTAAAAACTGTAATTAAAAATCATCAAAAGAGCTGTGAGATGCCATGTCTTTGGCTTCATGAGGGCTGTATTTATGGGAAAAACGCTTTTAGATATGTCATTTGATCTGTCTGGTTATTTATGAGGCCATATATATATATATATATATATATATATATATATATATATATATATATATATATATATCCGTGATTACAAAGATCAACGACAGTACAAACTGAACCCTTTCGCTCTCCGTAGGGGCGACATTTTACCGAATCCGTACGGGAGGGATACTTTTTACAAATCTTCAGTGCAAATGTTTAATTTGACTAAACTATATCCATACTATATCGCCTTAAAAATAAGGCAAAAATATTGTAACCTTATTCACATTAACACTAATAACGTAAAGTAATTTTTTCGTCGTAACAATTTGTACCACCTTCCACCCCTGTGTTGCTGGAATGGTACTGTCCGGAACTTAAGTCATTGTGCGGGAAGCGCTTTCAATTCGAGCTGCGGGGTGTTTACAAAACAACGTTTGTACTTGACAGTAGTCACAAATGAGGTGAGAAATATTTATTATGACTGATAATCTAGCCAACAGCCCATATAAATGATACCCATATATGTGATACATACCATAAGTCTACGTTTTTTGGTAAAGTAACGAATTTTATTCGAATATCAGGCAATATCACTTCGTCCTGCCTGCCTGAGATACTGGCAACTGTATTTGTAACGTTAATGTTACACATTAGAAATGCACAAAGTTTAATACGCTTGCTTTACAAGTCGGTTACCTCTTACACTTCTAGTTTCGGTATATGCGAGCGAAACAAGAACTTTCTGAATTAATTAGTGTCGTCGTCAGTAACGTAACTAATGTTATAATTAGGAAGAAAATAAGTGATGGAAAAAAAGGTCAAACTAGCACACAAATTAAGATTTTGTTTGTTTTAAATGCTGTAATGTGGTGATATAAACATAGTGAATGGTAGAATTGCGAACTTAAAGTTAAAGATAACTTAAAAAGGCAAGCGGTCCCATTTGTAAGGCAATTAGCTGTGCAGATAAATTCATGAATGTGCTACATCACTGAGCGGAGTCTGGTGTGCGGTTAGCCATAACAGCTAAATAGAGTGGTTTCCTATGAGACTTGGGGTCCGCATCAAACACAAGCCTGGAGTTAACGGGCGCTGTGACAGGGACTCAGGGGTCATTTAGGTGTCAC
Source organism: Plectropomus leopardus (assembly GCF_026936395.1). Lineage (NCBI taxonomy): Eukaryota > Metazoa > Chordata > Actinopteri > Perciformes > Serranidae > Plectropomus > Plectropomus leopardus. Next base: position 31,393,632 of record NC_142183.1, on the reverse strand, counting down.
CTGGTGGTGGCAGTGACACAAATATATAAACTCATAATTATGATAAAGTGTCTTGTTTTGTTGCCACAGTGCCAAAAAGGGCAGAAGAGCTGAAGTGCTCACCGTGCCACAACATGAGAGTCAGGTGAGTTGGTCAGTGGTAACTGCAGTATTTGCTCTGCTGATTTGATGTAATACACTATGGTTAAAAGGGTTGGAAATGGGTCACTCCCTTGTCAACAAGCACAAGGCGGACATTTACAAGCAACATTTTGATTTCTGTGTCTGTAATTGTGTTTTAACCTTTAACCTTGTTGTAAAGCTAGTTTGATGGAATAAAAGTGATGAAATTGAAATTCTTTGGCCATCTGTTCATATCCAGAAAGGTGTATCTATGGATTCGCCCAACCTGTCTTCTATAGAGGCAGCTAGTTTCTTTGAGGGACTGCAGCAAAATCACAGTAAGTTTTTACCCTGAACATAGCATTATCCATTTCAGTGTTATTATGTCTTCACCAGTCTTAACAAAGCAACAAACCATTTGAATTTAACACCTGATGCATTTTTTAAAGTGCCTGTTGAAGCCAAACACACTTCACAACTTCAAAATTGGTGCTAAACTATATGTTGTAAATGGAGAATACAGCTATTGCTCCTATGATGATATTACAAGTGGATAAATAATGCATAGTGTTGTATATTTGTTTTTTGACTCCTAATGTTGTGTTACAGTTTTGACAAAGTATCATTTTTAAGCAGCACTTCACAGTAATATTAACAGTTCTATTCACGTTTGCCTCTGTTTCTTCATAAATCTTTTCTGTACGCCTTATCCCTGTTTCCAGAGTATCCCTTAATGTCAGCCCACCAATCTTGTGCTCACCAGAGAACTCTTGTGTTACCTAGGTAACCCTCTGCACAGCACCGCCTTGGAGGAAGATTTAAACGTCTCAGAGGAGGGACAGATCAAAGGGGAAAAAGCTGGAAAAAAGGAAATCCCTCAGAAGTTGAAGACAACTGTTAAAAAACCCAGAGCTGCCATGAAAAGAAAAGACATAGAGAGGGATGGAGAGAATGGGGAGGAGGGGGAGAAGAAAAAGAAGAGAAATATAGTCGTGACTGGGGCCAGGTGAAATCACATGTGTTACTACATGGCTTTTTCTTTTTTCTTTTTTTTATTATTTAGTTTTATTTGTTTATATATTTGTCTTAGAAAATAAGAGGTTAAAAAAGAAAATGACACCAAGATAGAGACCATTTATAACATATTCATAACTTGCCCCCAAAGTAAGTGATGAAAAAACATGACCATAGATGACTGGGGAAAAACAACAATAAATCTTCAAAAAACAATTGAATTTTTTTTTTTTTTTTTTTTTAAAAACAAAAAAGCACAAGACTGTAAATCAACGTTAGTATATACGACAGTCGCATTATAATAAATCTGCAGAATTGTTCATGGTCAAATACAAACTGCAGTAAATACAGTGTAAGGATTGTAATGAAATACATCAACAAACAAGTCCAGTTTCCATTCATAAGTTTGTTCTAGGTCCAAGGGGTCAGGGTATGGGGTGGGTACGAGGGAAAAGGGCCAGTTGATAGCTTGACTTGAAGAAATTGTGGTGTTGGACATAATTGTCTGGCTGATGTGGTTGCATTGGCCATGCATTGTCTGTTTGTTATCATCCTGTCCTCCCATCAAATTATTTATCTGCTTCTGTGTCCCAACAAGGCCAGTGAAAAATCAGCAGGCAATGAGGGGCAAGAAGAGAAAGAGTGAACCAGAAAATGTTAAGTCCAGAGACCCTGAGTCAAAGGTGAGGAATTAAATCATAATAACGAGGAATTGTGTCAATGAGTTCATAATGAAAGCAGCATTGGAAAAAAATGAGAAAAGAAACATTTTGTGTGAGTAGTTAAAGGTAATGTATGTATGTTTCAGAAAATCCTTGTTATTAATGACAACAGAGGCCGTAAATTGAACTGCAGTCAGAATCCTGTCGCTCATGCTCCCAATACATAAGCACTTGAGACTCAGTGAGCACCTGGGTATTGCCAAAACAGTGACGAAAACTTAATGCAATTGACCATCAGCAAGTTGATAGATGCTGAAAAGCAAATAACAGTCATGTTTAGATTAACATCACCATTTATAAAAATGATATTTTTCATTTGGACCATTGGCTCCATGATATTAACTAGCGTGCTGTTTGCAAATTACTTTATCCCCCTATATTAAAAGCAACAAACAGCAGATTCATGCAGTGCAGGTTTACAGCTAGCAGGCTAACCTTAGTTTAGGCTACATACAGTATATAGCTCATTGCCTAGTCAAGTGGAGACTGCTCATACAGTTTGCTGAGACAATGCTATGCTATTTTTTTTCCTTCAGGAGGAATCTGGCAGCGCCCAGCAGAGACGTAAGAGGGTCCCGTCCTCGGAGGAGGAGGAGGGAAATGAGGACAGGAGTTGGGTAATGACTATAATCTGCAGAACCTTGCATCCACAGAAATCTGGCCAACATCCTGACATTACAATTGTATTTGTCTTCTCCTTGATGCTACTTATTCAGAACCCAAGTCCAAAGAAGGCCAAGATGTCGAGTTTGGGCAGCACCAGAAAGTCTTCATCTGAAAAGTCTAAATCTAGAAAGTCTTCATCAGGTAAGGGAAAATAACACAAGAGGCTTTGCTGCAAAGTCAAACATCACTGTGTACTTCAAAATCAAGTCTCAGATGTTTTGTTTCAACCCTGTTTTAAGGACTAGTTCAATATTTTGGGAAATATCCTCATGTTCTTCTTTGCTGTTAGTAGAGTACCCCAGTAATGAGTGCTAAAACCCAGAAATTCATCAGCATTTCAGCACGTCTGGTCACCGCATCTCAAAGTTTTTTTGAATGGGTTTTTGGTTAGGTCCCTAAAATAAGGTCTATGGTTAACAAAAGCTTAAGAGACTTTCATGTTTTGTTCAACGACATAAAATATGCCAACAAATACCCCACTGCCAACTTTGAAGCTTTTAAAAGTGTCTTAAAAAAAGGCGGGCAATGGCGGCTAAATGAGACTATGCAACATCATCGAGCCAAACTGCAAAGATGCAACGCGACCATGTTGTTTGTAGCCTAACATTAACTTTTTTATCTCTGGCAATAACATTTAGGCCTCAAAAATCCTGAGCTTATTTCCTGCAATTATCCAAATCCCAAAGCCCTTCTGATGAGGGATTAGATAAGAACATTGATACCACTCTAATGTCTGTACATGTAATATAAAGCTATATCCCGGAGACGGTTAGCTTAGCTTAGCATTGAGACTTTTGGACAGATGTATTCATAGCTTCTTGGCATGGTCTCATATCATAAGCATTTTAAGTCTATGCTTGTAGTGGATTAACAGCTGCTTTCTACAATGAAACCTGACCGACTAAAACGTATTTCTTCCACGTGAAGGCAGTGCATCTGCAGAGGCAGAAAAGGCCGACAGTGATCAACAGAGGAGGAAGAGACGAGGTCATCGGGGAGGAACAGAGTCAGAGGTGGTGCTTGATGCCTTCCTTGATTTCTGTGACCAGTACAGGTAAACTAAGACATTCACTCAAGTAGCCTGTAATAAAGCCCTCCATGTCACCATATGATAAGTGATATTATTATTATTGTTTTCCAAATAATGCAGTTAGAGATAGTTACATTTTGTGTGTGTTTGTTTTTCAGGGAGTCTGTGGAGTCTTCGGCAGTCCAACAGTCCATTGATTGTTTCTCCTCGACTGTGAAAGACGAACTCTTGAAAAAGGTCAGACTTTCCAAAATCTGTTTGATTCGTGATACTGAGGAGTTGAAGCAAAAGAGTAACTGAAGCCAGTGTGGTTTTCAAGATGTTTTGGTTAACATTTAGAGGTTGTTCACCAGATAGAAGGAAAAAAAACCTGTACGTACACTCGACTTACACAGGGTGTAAAGAATTAGGCGCGTGATTTGACAATCTAGTACAGAATTGCAACGAAATTTCAGAACTGCTTAAGTGTTGCGTCACAAAAGAAATTGTGAAAGAGTTTATTGTGAAACACAAAAAGAAAGTACATTGCTTTGTCAGAGTTTTTGAATCATCATTACCTTGAGGTTAGTGTCCAAAAAAGAAACTAATCATTTCTAACTGCCCTTTTGTGCCAAAAAATGTTACAGATAAATTATTGCTGTTTTCCTTCAAAACAAGCCCCTGAGACACCGGTGTAATATTGATTAAGTCAACAATAAATGTTATCATACTACAACATAGAGTTAATGATGAACATATTTATTATATTATATTCTTTATATTCTATTATATATTGTTTTTTTTTGTCTTCCAGATCTCTTCTTCTAAGGAGTTTAAGGTTTTAAAAAGAGAAAACGCCAAGGTAACTATGGCAGCTGGCTGCAGCCATTATAGCGTCATGTCTAGGGATGGTAGTTTCCATGAGCTTATATAATGATAAACAAATACATTCTCTGTTGTGTGTGTGTGTGTGTGTGTGTGTGTGTGTGTGTGTGTGTCAGGTGGGTTCATCGATCCGTGTAAAGACACAGAGACTGTTTGATGCCAAACAAGAGCTGATGAGGTGAGAGGTAGTTCAGATCTGCTAACAGTTTTTATCTCCACAAACTCAGATCACTGAAAGGTTTTAGTGCCTATAAACCAAAAAGAATCCATTTAGTCATTAAAACATGTAAGGTGTTTCCAGTTAGATGCATAATTGTTGAAAATAGGAATTAATTATGTACTTTTGCTAAAAAAAGAAAAAGTGAATCTTTCTGTAAAGTTTGTTTACATCCAGGCGCTCATATTGACCTTTACACTGTGTGTGACTGGTCAGGGCCGAGAGGCAGGTGTGGTCGCTGCAGAAGGACAAAGCTGAACTTAAAACCAGATTAAATGATCTGAGACGAGGCCAAGCCTTCCTGAACGACATCAGAAAGCTCAACAGACAGTACCTGGACCACCGACACAAACACCCCAAAGAAAAAGAGACGGTACACAAACACACGCTCGGATCATGTAGATATAGAAATTATGGACATAATAACCTGAAGACTGGCTGGTCATTTGTGTGTCTTGATTATATTTACAATTTAAGCATTACAAATCTTCTTATTCTGGAGTTTCAATGCACAGCTGATGCTTTCCAAGGGTCTCAATTAAACATAACATACTCCCTTCTTTCCTCTTCTATTCCCATGCAGTATGGGGCGTCAAGCTTGCCGGCTCTGCTGTTGGAGACCAAACATATTCAGGCCGCGGAGCATCAGCTGAGAGGAATCAATAAACGATGAGAAAAAAGACTGAAAAAGAAGCAGACTCAGAAATAACTTGCTATGCCATACACACAAATGCATGTTAAATACGACATATTATGAGCAACACTGAGGTTGCTTGAAGTATTTCAGACTTTAATACACAAAGCAGCTTGACATTTTGAATCATATGTTGGGATTTTATTGTGTTTATTGCCCAGATCCTACCCATTCTAGATCCTTGCTAGATTAAAATAATACATAAAGTATGATAAATAATATTGGTGGGACTTTCTTGCCTAAACCACTGAATAAAGTCAAGTTCTATATATTGATTTACTCTGACAGATGCACTGAATGTGCATACGCATTCAATACTGTATTTTCGTTTTCTGCATTGTTTAACGTGTACTGACACGCCAAGGGATTGGTCATGACCAAACCGTGTCTTGACTATAACAGACAGTTTTTAAGCCAATTAAATGCTTTCTTTGGTCAAGGTGCGCCTGGTTTCTTCCGCCCACACAGACAGCAGCGCTCCTGATTGGCTCAGAGTTTTAAGCCTGTACTTTGAACAATTGACATTTCCTTAAATTCGTGGAAGGAAAAGGATTTACTCATTCGTGCCTGTACAACCGTCTCCTAAAACAGGTACGTTTATTTTGGAAAGAAGTGCACATGTTTTTTAAATTTTTATTCGTATTATGAGTTTGACTGTCACCGGCTTTGTCGTGTTTCCTTCAGTTTAATATGGCTGTTGAAACGGGCGATGATTAGTTTGCTGTACTGATAACTTCAGTCACACTAAGTGATAAGTTAGCACCTGAAATGCATGTTTTCTGATGCAACCTTTAGTCTGAAGTTGGAAGCACTTTTTGCCGGTCGGTGTTTTAAACTGTAGAGGTTACCAAAGTGCCTCACCCAGTATTTTATGACCGACATACTAAAAGTTTGTTGATTGTTTCCTCTTCGTGAAGCAACAATAAAGCGCAATACTAGCTAACGTTAACTGAGTTTACAGAGACTAACGTTGCAGTTCATATCGGGTGACCTCACTTAATGGAGGCATAACGTTAAACGTGTGGCTAAAAAGACGGAAAAGTTACGTGAACCTTGAACAATATTCCCACAATCCTCTTCTGTGGATACAAAGCACTTGTGTGCATAAATGTTCCTCCCTTATATCCTGCATGCTGAATGTGTCTTTAGCTACATATCAGTGTGACAGGTGGACTACGTTATTGCACATAGATATGAACAGAAACTCGTGGTGATTAAGAACACATGAATCATTTTCGTTTTCTTTTTTTAGGTAATGTTAACGTAGCTTCTGCCGATAGATAAGATATATATAATTTCCTGTTATATGTAAGTTCCTGAGTTTCGCTATGACCCACATCCTAACCTAACAGTGTCGGATGCTCTTACTCTCATACTGATTTGTTATACGTCTTTTTTATGATAAGGGCTTCAAAATATCAAGGTGTAATACTTTATTCCTCGATGGGTTTAACCATTTTAACCACAGCAAAAACGAAACGAAATGTGAACAACTTAAAGGAAGAACCGGCGTGGTTGTTGTGTCCAGTTTGAGCCAACCATAGCGGTTTTGATCTGGTGTTTGAGGGCGGATTCCGTTTAAAACTGCCGTGTTATTTAGCATCAGATTACCTGATTATTATTATTATTATTATTATTATTATTATTATTATTATTATTATCGAAATCCTAAATATTGATATGTGTATCTAGAGTAGAAATTCAGTATCTATCAGCTTTAATCAATAAAAATAAATATTGTATGGAAAAGTCAACAAAGTGCACATATTACCCCAGTTTATGGTTCTGGTGCTTTTTCTTTCTTTTTTTCTTTCTTCTTTTTTGCTTTTTCTGTTGAGTGAAAAGGTTTGTTCCTCAATGAAAATAATTGGATGGACCCTGCACATGCTTTGGCAGATTGAAGATAGTGAATAGCAGGAAGTGAATGAGAAAGATAGATGTGAATCTATAAACAACTTCGTATTTATTTTATTTGTTTAATGTGGGGGTTCTTCCTGATCATTGCTTCATGCCTCTAGGAACATGGCTGAGCGTGGAGATGGGGATGTCCAGAGTTGTGGGGACACTTTGGACGCCTTAAAACTTTTTTCAAAGAGGTAATTATGGTACACTAATGTCTATGTGACTCTCTGTGTATTTTGCAGCTAAACCTGAAAATGAGGTAATTAGTCTCATGCAGGAAGCATTTGATCACTTTAAAGGCCCTGCACCCCCTCACACGATGGTGTTTTCACGTACCTAGCTGATTAGGCCTCTGCTCAGGTCGAAGGCCGGCAGAACAATGCTGGACTCCTTGCATGATACAGATGATTAAGCTGTAGAAATGTAGAAATCTGCATGCTCCCACACAGTCAAATTGAAACCAGCTACGGTTGTGGCCCTTTTAAAACTGCTGTGTGTAAGATTTTTTTATATGACCTCTCAAATTACTCAGTCACCTTTATATATAAAATCCGAGATGAAAGTGTCTGCCCTTTTTTAAAATGATAACTAATTCTCCAATAGATGCGATAAATGTGAAAATGCTAAATAAATCAATTAAAAAAAAAAGATTCTGCCAGACTTATTCAGTTGTTGGAGCATTTTTGATACTGCTGCTTTAATATGTCATCCCGTGTAATGAGATTTTACGAGAGCACAGACTGTGGTTAAAAAGGTTTGGATACCACTGAGCTGCTGTCAAAATGTGTTAAAAAAGTCTGTTTGAATGAGGGTGCTAAACAAGTAAATCTGGTTTTAAATCATTTCAGTTTATTCAGAGGTCTGTGTGTGTGTGTGTGTGTGTGTGTGTGTGTGTGTGTGTGTGTGTGTGTTTGTGTGTGCATGTGCAGGCAGGATGAAAAGCCCACAGGCAGTAGTAAGTCCGCTGAGGAAGTGGATGCTCTCCCCAGTAGCAGTTACAGTAAAACAGCAAGCTCTGACCCTTACCGCTACAGGATGGATTATCCCTTCCTTGGAAAGTGTCTGATCATCAACAACAAGAACTTCCACAGTAGCACAAGTAAGTGAACCCAGTCAACAAGCCTTAAGACTTAAAAGGCATTGAATTCATTTATGTAAAAATAAAGCCTTAATTGATATTAAATTGACTTAAATTAATCTTTTAAACAGTCTTAAAAATGCTCAGACATGGAAAGTGGGATTTTATGAATAGTTCTTTTTCGGACATTGCATAGTAGAGTCTCAAAATTATTGCCAACATTTATTTATTTTTTTTGTTAAATGATTTAATATATTCCTCATTATAAACTCCAAGTAGTGAAATCTAACATGAAGAGTGAAAAACGCAAAATCACATCACCAAGAAAACCATACAGAAACACAAAATATTTCCCACTTCTGATGGTAAACCAAATACTTTTACTAATATTTATAATTTGTTCATTGTTTACCATGTGTTTCGCTTTTAAAAAGGGTTTTTTTGTTCAACATTTTACATAAATAACAGATAAAGTATAGAGTATAAATAATAATTTTCACTAGACCATTTTATAAATATGTATGTCAAAATATTTTATAAACATTTGGAAAAAATAAAATTGACCTTCTTAATTTTGGTTGTTAAAAGATTATTCTTAAAGTTTATTCTGAGCTGCAATAAAAAAGTCTTAAATTGCCTTAAGCTGCAGAAACCCTGATAATAATAAACTTTATTTATAGAGCTGCTGTTTTCAGACAAGGGATGCAGCTCAAAGTGCTTCACAATAAAAAATGCAAGACACACAAAAAAAAGGCAACAAGGTAAGACAATCAAAAGGCAGGCAGTAATAACAAGATATAAAAGTCAAAGTAAAAAGCACAGAGACCAGTAATTTTAGTAAAAAAAAATAAGAGAATTGATGTAAAATAATAATAACAAGAAGTGCATTAATTAAAAGCCAGACTTTATAAATACGTTTTCAGCTGTCGTTTAAAAATGTCCACAGAGCCTTCTTCTCTTGTAACTTTTGGAAGGGCATTCCGTAATTTTGGAGCATAGTTAACAAAAGCTGCGCTTCCTATTTTCTTGTGTGTATTTAAAAACCCAGCAAGTGGAGCATCGATAAAACCATGGACATACTTTTTGCTTTGTCTACCTTGTTTTAGTTAAAAGCCTAGCAGCATAATTCCGAATTAGTTGAAGTTTCTCAATTAACTGTTTTAGAAGGCCAGCAAAAAGAATATGGCAATAATCTAATTGATTTGAAATAAAAGCATGGCTAAGTTTATACATTTACGTTGTATACAACAAACAGTTCTCATGTGTGTCACTTTCACAAACCATTCTTTAATGTGTGATTTAAACTAAAGCGGGTGTAAGAACTGTCAGACCCTCGAGCAGATACATTTCTTGTATTCCAACTTCCACAATTCAGCATGTTGTGTGCTCAACGGCACCAGCGGAGAGGTGTTGTGCTTACAGAGAAAAGAAGGGAGGAGTGTGACCCAGTGCTTGATGAGTTCAATGATGTGACAGATAAAATCAGTCTTTTTCAACAGAATTCACTGCAACATGTCACAGAAGGAAGAGCGCAGTTGTAAATAAAATGAATGAATGGCTGAATTCCATTTAGCTGCTTCAGTGTCAGGGCCATGCTATTGCACATACTGGCCTACTGTCATACTGGGTTTGTTTACATGCACACTAATATTCTACTATTAATCTAAAAATGACAATATTTTGAATTCAGTATGAATGATGTGAACAGCTCATACGGTCTGAATATTAAGAATAAGGTTTTGTTCAATATGTAGCATTTTTCAATTAAGACGTGGAATATGCTGGTATTTTTCGGGTTTTAATACCATTGTTTGGATATCTACGCAGTGCTTTTAGAATATGTGTCAAAATTTGGGTTTTTACAGAAGTTTTCAACACAACGTCCTCTTGCCTGTTTATGGTCGTCTCTGTGTGCTGACTGAGGTAGAAACACACGCCCAAAGAAAAAAGCACATTTCTGACTGGGGGAGAAACACAGCTACTACCGCAGTATACTTTTCAGTTAGGAAGTTAAAGAGTGAGGCTGTGTTAACAAGATCGAACAAGTCTGCCACTGGTGGGAAACTTTGGAAAAGTCCTGGCACGTGCAATGGCTGATACTTGATAAACAACACATTTGGGCATGTTAATCAGAGTATGCACAGCTGCATGTAAGCAGGAATATTAGTGCAATATTCATTTTCATTAGCCATGTAAACAGCTCATTTACACTCAACATTGGAGATGTATACGGACACAGCTATCTGTGCTTTATGTTCATTTCATCTGTATTTGTGACGTTTTCTGAATGCTTAAGGAAACTGACAAATTGTAGCATCACTACCTGAGATCATGGGTGCAGTAAAGCGTAGCTCAAGCAAGATGGGACAACGACAGTTAAAAAAATGGAGGAATGGAACAAATTGATAATATAGTGAAACGAATCCTCCAACACGTGGTGTTTATGATACCTTAACAGAGCACCGAGTGACATTATTACGACCTCCTCCTCTGCCGCCTCATTTCTTGTGCTAAACTTTTGACTCATCCCTCTAGTTCTGTGTATTAGCTGTATCTGCGCCGTCATAAAGGTCACATTCAAATATGAGGGCAATGACGTTTACAAGGTTTGAAAATGAGCCTTTAGTTGGAATATTGTCTTTTTTTGAAATTAGGGTAAAAAACTGAATATTTTGTGCATCTAAATGTTCACACTGTCTTACTTGGACACTGGAATGGGACAAAGTTATTAGTAACACTCATGCTTTTTCAACAATGGCAAGATGTTGCTGTTACAAACAGACCTTTTTGATTAATGTGCTGGTTCTACAACTTTACTCCATATTTTTAAATGTAGTTTGCATAACTGGATTCAAAAAACAAACAAGACATGATGAGAAAAGAGACAGCAACGAGAAAAGTCAGGCAGTCTAAACTCTTTTTAAACTGTTTTTGGTTCAGGTTCAGAAACAAGAAGTGAGTTCAGAAGGTTCAGGTTATGTTGCATTAAGTCTTGCATCCCTGGTGATTGGATTATATTGAAACTGCTGTCTAGTCCATTCCGTATTTTTTTCTTCTTTCTTTTTTAGGGATGAACACTCGTAACGGGACGGATGTAGATGCTGCTTGTGCTATGCAGACCTTCTCTAAGCTGGGTTATAAGGTCCAGGTGGCCAATGATCAGACTGTGGATCAGATGAAACGACTGTTGTTAAGTGGTAATAAACTACAGATTTACATTCATTCAAGCAGATCTACGCCCATTTTCAAAATCATACATTTTCTATACTTCACGAAAGTGCAACAATATAAGTAAACATGAACAATTCTCTCCCAGATCCAAAAACTAGAGTGCTAAAACTCAAGACTCAAACAAAAAAATGTGATGTCATCACATATAAAGTCTAGAGCTGCTCTATAGACAATGACTTTGTAAATATGTTATTGATGACACAGAGAGCAGCCAGGGGAATATTCTAAAGGAAACACCGTGATGTTAACATGATGCTAACAACAATCACATCCAGGCAGAAAACTTTTGATTGATTTAATTGCAGAAATATGGGAAATTAGCTAACATGTTTATATTTGTTGCCATTTCAGCAGTAATTGTAATATTTAAAGATATATAGTTAAACAGGGTGATGCCACTTATCCTGTGTTTCTGCTGTGCTGGTTTTATGTGCTATGATGCTTTGCTAGCATCTTTGATAAATCAAACACAGAAGCCAAGCAATGCTCTTCTGTGGACAGAGGTCGCTGCAAAAGGTACCTCAGCCCCCTAAAAAGAGCTGCCAAAAAATGAATATTAGTTTAAGTGTACTCTATATTTTGAATATTTTCTCTGCTTTACCTTAAACATTAATCAATCAAGGCAGCAGAAGACTAGCAACTCCAGTATTCTGTAAAGTAAAATTACTTTTTTAGTCTTTAGAGTCGGCGTTAGTAACGGCCTTAATGGCTGTCTGATGGCAAGGTAAAGTAGTAAATATATTCTGAATATAGAGTGATAGTTCAGGATTTTTGTAGTGGGACTGTATGAGATACTTACTATGTATATTCATTGTATTACATTATATTAACCCCCTGTGGGGTCCATGCCCCGTCTGTTTCTGCCAACCAGGGACGCACCGACAGCCAGCTGCTGTTTGTATTACACTGACTATATGTATCTTATACAGCCCCACCTCAAAAACCCTGAACTATCCTTTTGATGATGAATTTGAAGGTGGGCCATTTTTCGGTGGCTAAAAACTAAGCTGTTGGGACTGGGAACGTGTTGTCTTCAACAGCAAGTCAGCCATGTAGAAGGGTAAGAGTGCCATCTGCTGGCTGTTGACTGCAAGTGTCAGTAAGAACTGTTGAACTAACACAAAACACTATCAAATGACTACAATTTAAAACACTAAATGTTGTATTTAAATCTTACAGTTTGAAACAAAGGTAGACTCATGTCATCAGTTTTAATTTTCTTGATTAATATAGATGAGTTATGCACAATTAGCTGAAGTCTGAAGCAGCTCCAGACTTTATACCTGATGACATCACAACTTTGAGATTTATTTCAGTGGTTTCTGGCTTTGAGAGAGAGTAGCTCATCTTCAAAATATTGGTTGATCTTCCCTCGGCCATGGGAAGTTCAACCAATATTAATTTCCACTGTAGCAGTAATCATCCATGCCACATTTATACATTCACACATTGTAAGAACCAAACCTGCTTGATGCTGAAATATCAGCACTCTCACCAAGATTCTATGTTGCCCAATAATATAAATATACACCAAAAATAAAGGAGGAATGGTATCTGGATGGGTTAATATAACTCTTGTCTTGTTTTCCTTCTATCCTTGTGTCTCCAGCATCCAAGGAGGACCACAGTGAGTGTGCGTCATTTGTATGTGTGTTGCTAAGTCACGGAGAGGAGGGGATGATATACGGCACCGACGGCTTTGAGAAGTTTGAAGAACTGACAAAATACTTCAAAGGAGATCGTTGTAGGAGTCTAGTGGGGAAGCCAAAACTCTTTTTCGTACAGGTCAGTTAAATTAACCCCATAAACCCATGTTATAACACACAAACACTTGTAGTAGCTGACACACACCTGTTCATCGCTGGTCTTCGCTTGCATCATGTTTCTTGAAATGCTCAGAACACTCAGTTCCAAAATCCTTGCTGTGGCTGTGCTTGTTGGTGTTCTGTGGTGTAAATATTGTCATACTCTAAGTTTATAAAAGGTCTCTCAGCAGTAATAAATGGCTCTTTTACTATTTGATGCTAAACCTGGATAGAAGGACGAGCATTTTATGTACACGTGCAAGAGTCTAAATTCTGAGCTCATATCTTTTTGTTGCATATGCTGAAATTGTCAGTATGTCCTATCAGCGGCCTCCCTCCAGTATGACGGAGGATTAGAGCCATTCCAAAGGGAAAAAAAGGTTAGATTTTGAGAAAAAAAGTAATAATAATATGAGAATAAAGTTGCAATTTCAAGAATAAAGTCTTAATATTTCGAGAAAAAAAAGTTGTAATATGAGAATAAAGACGTAATATGAGAATAAAATCCTAATTCTATTAAAAAAAGTAAAAATTCTATACAAAAAAGTCATAATCTTACAAGAATAAAGTTCTATTTTAGGAGAAAGGGGATATTATATTACAGAAATAAAAACATTGCCAGCAGACAGGCAGGAGTTTATTTCCCGCATTATGTTTATTTCTGTTATATAATATCCCCTTTTTCGTAAAATTATGACGTTCTTCTCTTTAAATTATTACTTTTTTCCTCGTAAAATTACAACCTTATTGTCATTATAATAAGACTTTTTTCACGTAAAATTCAGACCTTTTTCTCGTTGAAGTACGACTGTCAAACAAGGCAGCGCTGATCAAATCTGAATCAGGATTATGTAACTGCACTGCATTGCAAAGTTTGCTCCAGCCAGAGCGCAGTGTTGGTTTTTGCTCAGCTCTTTAACATGGTGGCCAGGTCAAAAACCTTCTCATTTCACAGCTAAACAGTAAACTTAAATAGGAACTACATTCCTGTTGAGGAACATGATTTTTGTTTCATAGGCTATCTGCCTCATGTGAGAAAAAACTTAATTTTAGTAAACTTAATTTTTGTAAAAAATAATTTTTTTACAAAAATTGCAACTTCTTAAGTAAATTCTCATAAAACTATGACTTTTTTCTTGTAAAACTACAACTCTATTCTGGTAATATGACTTTTTTCTTATCTCTAACTTTTTTTTTCCTGAAGATTGAAAAAGTGAATTTTCCTCAGCTTGGCCCTAAAACCCTCTTGTAGTCTTTAGAGTCTCAGCACAGCAATAAAACATTACAGTTAATGTACATACTTGGATTTCTTTTTAGGCGTGCCGTGGGTCAGAACTGGATGACGGTTGCTGCATTGAGACAGACAGTGTAGATGCACAAACATCAGAGAGGATCCCTGTGGAGGCAGATTTCCTTTATGCATATTCCACAGCTCCAGGTAACATCCAATGAGGTGGTAGAAAATACTTTTATACATCACAGTCATTAAATGAAACACAGACAATCAGCTGATATCTGCATAAACCTGGTATTCATGTGTTTATTCACGGTGAGATGGTAATGTTCACCATGTGTTGTCTTAGTGCTAACACAGGTCATTTTACCTGCAGGCTACTACTCCTGGAGGAACACATACAACGGCTCCTGGTTTATGCAGGCGTTGTGTGAGATGTTGCAGCGCTTCAGCGGAGAGCTCGAGCTGATGCAGATCATGACTCGAGTCAACCGCAAGGTGGCGCTCTCCTTTGAGTCTTCCTCCAACCTACCTGGATTTAGTGGCAAAAAGCAGATCCCCTGTATCGTCTCAATGTTGACCAAAGACTTCTACTTTCCTCGATAAATATAGACTAAAATTACTTGGCTGTGGGGAACCGGGTCAGAAGTGACTGTGCTGGTATTTGCAATCTCAATCAAATCCTTCCATCCTTCAGAGGTGCCTGCCCTCTTCAGCCAAATGCCAAACAGTCCTGTTGTGCAGAATTCATGTAAAACAGGTCACAAGTAGTTTTAATGTGACTACAAAGAGAGCCCAAATGCACTGTCAACAATAGGATAAACAGAGTCAAAATTATGATGAAAGGGAAGAGATCAGGGTTTTTTTTTTTAATGTTTTTGAAATATGTTTTAAGTGGGGTCTTTAACTGAAAACAGTTTTTATTCTTTGATCATCGTGTAATTTAGAAAAGATACTAAAGGGTGTTGGGTTTCCTTTTTAAATGAGACAGTTTCTGTCATTAAAACACTTCAACTTGAAATGTAGACTTCCTCTAGTTTTACCACACAAACATAATACTGTATATTTATAGAATAAACAATGATTCAACCCCATATAACTTGTCTGTGTTTTAATGGTTTTGAATGCAATGAATGCTCAGTTGGATCACAATAAAATATCAGGCCATCATGGGAAAGAAAATCATGTTGGCTGATTCCAAACGTTGGATATGGAACTAATCACACTAAAATTTGGCTAAGCAAAGCAATGATAACACTAATACGAATAACTAATACTAAATATCAGCATTACTTTTTTTTGTTAATGATTTTTGTTATGATTCTGTGTCCCCTCACAAAATGTTGATGTTTTTCTGTGTGTCTATGAACACAGCGCAGGTGGAATTCTTGATTTTTTTTTTTCCTCAGCAGCAGTTTGTGGAATTTGCATCGTGGGCTGGATAATTGAGGGGAGTGAAATAAACTTTTTGACACAGCGCTTTCACTGTGCCTGTCATTCTGCTGAAATTAGGTCCAATCTTTGTAAGCTTGTTGAGTTTCTGTATTTTACCTGATTGTTGTAGATTTTTTTCCTAACCAAAAGGTGGCATCAAGTTGGCATTGAACTAAAGATTTTTTTAATGTTTCAACATCTTGCCGCAATGCTTTGCAGGCCAAGAATTTAATCTATTAACAAATTAGGGCCAGGAATCGGAAAAATCTTAAGTGGGTTACCATTCAAAAATGTGTTATGTGGCTTGTCAAACTGTGTTTTCTTATCATTTTTGTGTACTTTGTTTTAAAATATCAACACTTTACCTTGAGTACCCTTTATACTGATAAAGGGAATGGGCCTGATATTGAGCCCGCTGTGTACTTTGCTTTGGAATAAACCGTTTCTATGAATGATTGACAGTTTATGAGGCTTGTTTGGTAAGATAGCGGCGACATGTGATCGTGCAACCACTAGAGGAAGCCAGAGACACATTGTGTGTGGTTCTGAGGGCCTTTAATGAATCAGCAGTCCTTCAAAACTGCACTGGTTCAGGAACTGAAATTCTGGCTACCCTTCATGCACAGAAAATGTGCATAACATACAGATAAATAAGGGTTTTTTTCATGGCACCCATCTGTGCAGATTAGCTGCTGCCATGTTTGATTCCAGCTGTCACTTTTTTGAGTATTTAATAATGTTTACGGTAAACTATATGTGTAATGTAGAGTATGACTATATTTTTCCCTGTCTATATTTTTTCCTTTCTATATGGCTGCTTTTGTTTTTGGCATATCAGTCTTGCTGTTTATGTTTAAACTTCCTCTACTAGTTTCCTTAGTCTTGGATGCAGTGTGTGTGTGTGTGTGTGTGTGTGTGTGTGTGTGTGGGTGTGTGTGTTTGTGTGTGTGTCAGAGATAACCCTGAGTCTGCTGCTCCAGAGGGCTGTGACCTGATAGACTGGGTTGCAGTGTGACTGTTCATAACTGCCTTCTGACACCATTTACATGCATTAATTTAGTTTGCAGACGAAATTTGATGTTTTTCATACATCATATTTTCAGTTCCCATATTTTTCAAAAGCTATTTTCTTTTTGGTGTAAACAGAAAGAACCATGTGTGGGGAAAACTGGCAGAAATGACAGGAATTTCATGTTCATAACTTCATCTAAAAATGCATGTCACAGCTCGGATAACTGCTATTCATACCTGAATGTGTTTGTATTCATAATTGGACACAGCAAATACAACAAAATCAAATAACATCAAAATCCATTCTATATACCTTTTCAAAAGCTGAAAAAGTCAGCGTATGCATTTACAATAAAAATGAAAATATTTCTGTCAATATTTTAGAATTTGGAATATAACAAACTTCAATGCAAAGCTTGGTTGAAATGCCTTTAGCAAATGTTTAATCAAAATGACAACACTCAGCATCATATACAGCAAGTTCCTAGCAACTTTAAAATGAATAAATAAATAAAAATAAAAACAGTTCCCTGGGGTTTTACAAAGATAATTAGATACAGATAATCAGCAAAAATGGCAAATAATGGCCCTGATAATTGGCCAGGCCGATAAGCTGTTAACTACATGAGAATACTACTACAAATTCATATCATTTATAGTATATTGGGCAACCAATATCAGAATTTAGCCTACTTTTCATATACAAATGAATTTTTAATCATGTAGGCTGCACAATTTCATCAGAAACTGCAACAGTGCATTTTCTAAAAACAAACTTCCTGATTGAAACTCCTGTGTTCAGTGTAAAGTGCACTTTGGTCATGTTTTTGAACCAAGCTTTAACTAAAGGACATCAGCTCAGCGCAGGCAAATAGAGTGAAAATGGGCTCTTTCCAAATAACTGCAGGTGGGGCGTCTAATCACACTCTGTCTCGCTCACACACACGCACACAAACACACACACACACACACACACACGTCCGCGCGCACGCTCACACGCACACACTTGCATAAAGTTTCTTGTTTCGTTTCCAGCGTCAGCCGCGCAGAAAGGAACAGGAGTCGATAGAGGAGAGAAGGGAGGAGGGGAGATAGAGGAAGTGAAAATGAAATACAGCTCAAAGATCGTCTATGTTTCAGAATGAAACGACGGGGCTGTAGTTTCTCTTCCATGTGCTCGTCTGCAGTTTAACATTGATAACATTACCAATAATAGACCTAGTTCACTTTTTTGTTTTTGTTTCAACCTCACATATTTTTAATGCTAAGCATTTAATTGTATTTGTCATACTTAAGCTTTGCAAAGGTGGGATATCAACTATGTTTATCAACCTTATAACTGGGTAACATAAAAAAGGCCAACCACACCAAACTGTATGCTTACAGCAGCCAAGTCACATCTGGATCACAATTAAACAGCTTAAGCATACTCAGTGAAGTATGTGAGCAACAGAGTTGTTATAGCAGGTCCAAAAGTGTGACTGATTACTCACCCCAATGGGAGTGAGTGCTTGAAAAGCCTGGAATGAAAAGTTTGGTGTTGTTTTAATTGTTTTTCTTTCTAAGTAATTAGTACCATAGTTAAATTAAAAATGGCTCAATAAGTATGTTGAAGGACTAAACTTTGTAGTTAAGAAATGAATAGCAGAAGCCCATATCACCCCTTAGAAAACGCAAACTGGTTTAGTCCACCCCTGCACAAGCATGTGTCCCTATATGCAGCTAATGCTGAGAGAGTCACTACTTATGCTGCAGGGGCAACAATGTACACTGTCATGTTGTTCCCCATAAAAGGAAAATTTGGGGTTCCTAAAACCAAAAGAAAAAAGAAAAAAAAAGTTAACTGACTTAATGAGAAAAAAATCAAAATTTGGTGTTATCCCTGTGTAAGAAATAGCATAAAATAGAATAACTAAAATTTCTAACTAGATATTTAAACAAATTGATCAATCACTAACTGACTTAGTGAGAGAAAATAAATCAAGAGAAGACATGGATAAACAGAGGAAGGTCGTGGTGCCCAACAGACTCTGCACATGCATAAGACCCAGAATTTGGTGTTACACCTGTGTAAGAAATTACATAAAACAGAATAACTAAAATTTCTAAGTGGATATTTTACCAAATCAACAGCATCATAATGATAGTGCTTGGTTATTGGCCGCAGCACTTTGTCTATAAGACAAGTTCATTGGCAGTGCATGCAAAATTTTATTTTGCACTAAAATTGCCATGTAGGCTATTGTGCTTTATACACATTACACTGATGAGTATGAGTACACTTTTAGGGTGACAATGCAACATTTGTTCCACGGACAACAGCTGAAAAACAGCCTTTTTGCTAAGCCTGGTGCATTCACATACGTACCTATAATGATGTGCTTATCAAATAAATAAAGCATTTTGTGTTTACTTAAATGGTACCATGAAAAAAGAACAGAGTGAGCCCTCTCTCTGAGTTATTTTGTCACCGGAGCGCGCACGCGGCCAAGAGACTTCCGCGACGCCGCTCGCGATCAACCCAAAGCGAGAGCACGAGAGGCAGGAGGGGGATTTCCAGCTCGAGCCCCCACTTCCCGAGCCAGCCGTTGTTTTGCTTTCGGTCTGGACACAGAAACAGAAAAAAACGACGGCCACGCTTTCCCTTTTCACTTAAAACCCTCAAATAACTTAACGCGTCCAACTTCGGCTGCGCTGGTTGTTGTGACAGCAGGACTGAGAGGCTACAGGCCGTCCAAACTGAACAGGTAACATTTTATTTCCGCATATTAACGCTGTTGACTTGAACCACGCAGGCTTCCCTCAGGACGACATGACGGCTCCCTAGCTCGCTGTGTAAGTGAAAGTAGTACTGTAGTTTTTCTCCGCGTTTGTTGACGAGGTACTGTATTTATTTTCACTTTTGGCTGGGTTGTTTTGGGGTCAGCAGGGTGGCAGACAGTAGACAAACGGACTGCGGTTAACTCTTTGCTTAACCCCCCATTATTAAATCAAACATGAATCCCTAAAAAACCTGTAACTAACATTTACCAAAAGTCAGATGTATTGTGGCTGGAACTTGGCGTGCGTTATTTGCTGATAACATGCAGCATCAGAGGGCTGTTTTGTTAATTTAGCATTTAATGTACTGACTTGTAAACAATAGTCATAATGCATTCAGGGCGTCATGCATTTGTATAGTAAATCAGAGTACTGTAAGAAGTATCCTATTTGAACTGCATTACTAGTATCGTGTCCTGTTCTGCAACTAAAATTGATTTGTTGACATTTAAGAAATTAGATACATGCACTTGTGTGGTTGACAATAAGTAGGGCAAGTGCTGTCGAAAAACTACACATGCAATTATTTGTAAGGTTAAAATTCACAATTAGACTCTTATAAGTACAGGTTTTAGCTTTAACGCTGACATTGTAAATGTTATTCATTAACTGCAGTCATACAGCCTGGCTACTCCCTGTATGAAACTTAGGATAGTAAATGTTACTAATTGTGCAATCAGAAAAAAAACACATTGCCACATAGTATTATGGTCTGAGTCTAGCTTAGGCTGAGGTAATGACTTTCCCACACGATGATCTTCCCTTTTTTCTTACTACATTTTAACCATGAAATTAATGTCTAAAACTATAGCATGTTATATAACACTAAAAACACTTTGACCTAGAATATATACTATATTATGCTCTCAAAGTTCCATATATGACCTTCTGTGTGACGGTACGGGGAAACGCATACAAAACCAACTATTTAAGAGAGCTACAAGAATAGTCATTCAATTTAATTATTGGGAATAAACTAACACTATTTATATACATACATGCTTTAAAATGTTGTGATCTTGTTGATTTAGATAATGATGAAAGCAAAAAAAAAAAATTGCTTCCCAACAGTTTTCAGAGGCTGTTTGAAATGAGAGAGAGCAAGTATAAATTTAGAACAATAGGCATGTTTGAATAAAGAATAAATGTATTTCTGTCAAAGGGGTTAACTTGTGAAACGAATGTGAAACAGCGTATTTCACTTTGCAAATAAAAAAATTGTGGTAAAAATATATGAAACTATAAAATTTTGTGTGACACGTTTTGAAATTTGTTTCCATTTTTACTCTTTCTGTTGCTAATTCTGTTTTTGATTTTTTTGTTTTGTTTTGTATACCATAAATTTACTAAAGCTCTTATCTTTTTGTTTTTTTTCCTTTTCTTTTGTTCTTCCTTTTAATTTAATGTCTTTGTGTTATTTATCATATGCATTCCTCTTAAAAAATTGTCAACAAGGGCTGAAATAAATGACCACAAGACTAAACTAAAACCAGTGTTTCAACTCATATTCACTTTTTATACTTCCTCCTTCTTAAGCTTTAGTTTGCCATAACAGTATAGAGTTTATGTTATTGTCCTGCTGTAAACCTGTATGTCCTGTAAGCTGGATTCAGCTGGAAGTTTCAACTCTGCAGCTCATAAAAAAAGGGAAAATAATTTGATGCTGTGCCATGTCACTGTGTTTGACCTGTTGGGGAGCTCGGTCTCCCATCAGGAGGCAGTTTGTTGGCTTACTGTGCCGTGCACGGGGAGTGTCAGACTCACTGGCTAATCAGGCCCACCGGACTTTGGTCACATCAGGCTGCAGGGATCATAACCCTGCTCTAAAATCAAACGTTGTGGGGCGGGGTGTGTGAAGTTTGCTGTTGCTGTTTTTCTAGATAAACTAGCTGTGTTCATTATCATTCATTACCATTCTCCCATCTGCTCTGTCTTCTGAAATATTTTATTTAAAAATTGTGTCTTAATCAGACAAAGATGGTCAGTATGCGTTTGTGGGCAGGAGTGGACGACACGGCTGCGCTTACAGTCATGATAGTGCGAGTTCACCGTCATAGTGTTTTAGCTTTACAACCACAGATAAAATGGATAAGACTATCCCTTTTGTTGTGCTCAAAATAATGAGAAATAAGTGTTTGCTCCCTCTCACATTGTTTGGCAGCTTAGGCCACATGATATTTGTACTGTTACCCGAGCTAATTACAACCCTTTTTTTTCTATTAAAATACATTTTTTACAGTATACTATAGTACTGAACCTTCTGGAGAAGAGCCTTTGAATTGTCACATTTAAATGTAATCAGTCATCATCCATAAAGATGACGCTATCTATAATCTCTATATGCATATGTGTCTGAATTTGTGTGTGTGCTCACAGGACACAATGCCAGTAGAAAGAATGAGGATGCGGCCGTGGCTGGAGGAGCAGATCAACTCCTGCCAGATACCAGGACTTAAATGGGTTAATGAAGTAAGTGTACAGTGATGCACACACACACACATATGATGATATTATGGTTCAAGAGCTGACAAAATATGTATCTCTCCAGGAAAAGAGAATCTTCCAGATCCCATGGATGCATGCAGCGCGGCACGGATGGGACCTGGAGAAAGATGCTCCGCTCTTCATGAGATGGGCTGTACATACCGGTAATACACAGATCTAACCACACACACACTCAGTGGTTCTCCTTTTCTGTGGGTTCCATTTTCATATCTACAGTACACCAAAACAGTTCTCTTGTCTAAAATCATAGAAACTTTCGAGTTGTGTAATATTTGAAGAAAGAAATCAAAATGATTAAGTTGCAGGAGTGTCCTATTCTGTTTGGCCTCAGAAAGCTTATCGACAGGTTGCTCTTTTAGGAAGCGCACAGTGACTCTGTAAAAGTAGAAAATCACACTACTCCTTGCTGCATCAGTTAAAGGGAAAATGTATTATAAGGCATCTAGATACTTAAAAGGGGGACATCCTCTGGTTCAGAAGAATATTCCAAACTTGAAATGGTAAGAAATGCAGGAATGGTCAGTGGGAAATATGAGTATATAATCAGTTCTACAATGTAGGAAAGCAGCCAAAGTCGACCTGCTTTTGGCAATACACTGGAGTGTACAGATGACGCTTGTTGGTGAAAATAAATATATACAAAGTGTATTCATGAAATATAAGAAGTCCTGTTTTTAGAGCAAGCAGGCCCACAGTCACAAATCCAAATACAGTATGTTTTTTGAAAATATTTGTATTTTTAGGACTTTTTCAGGTTAGCCGTCCATCCCGCTCACATCTTCCTGGACTTAACAATGAGCTGACTAGATTTTTATGTTCAAAAGTCACTGTGACTCCACATAATACATTTTTTTTACTGAAGAATTCATACACTGATTATGACAAATTGCCAAAGGCTTGTCTATTAAGATAAAATGATAATGTGACAACATTTTGTATCCAAATGGTCAATGTCACTGGGATGTCATAACATTCTGCAAAAACACTTTTATGGCCATTACTCAGCATCATACCTCAGGAACAGAAGCGGAGGCTTTTTGTCAGACTGAATTGCTGTCAAAAATCTTGGGTGTCAACAAAAAAGCATATATCTATCATTTTGTCTAATGTGGAGAGTCATTTTGTCCAGTGGAAAAATGCTGGCTGTATAATATCTGAAGAAATCACAACTGAATAAGTGTTTACCTCAAAAATGATAGTGACTTTTGTGATGTTCGCCATCTGTTGTAATGAAGAACCACTCGGTCAGTCTTCTGTGATTTTCTGTTTCTGTGTAGGTAAATACCAGCCAGGCATAGACCGTCCAGATCCAAAGACGTGGAAGGCTAATTTCCGCTGTGCCATGAACAGTTTGCCAGACATCGAGGAGGTAAAGGACAAAAGCATCAAAAAGGGAACAAACGCCTTCAGAATGTATCGGATGCTCTCCTTGTCAGAGAGAAGCATGAAGAAAGGTGAGTGCTGCCGCTGATCCTCAGCCGACCACTTCTCTGGATTTAACCTATTTGTTTTGAAAGGACTTATTTATAATTTCATAATTACCGTATCAAGACACTTGCAGGTACTATATTGTGGCTTATAAATCAATTTCTGAAAGGTGTGTGTTGCTGTCTGCTTGTCTGTTTAGGAAAGAAGAAGACGGACAAGGAGGGGAGGGCCAAGGGAAACAAAGAGGTAGATAAACACGTCAGAGCACTTTTACACACGAGACTCTCAACATTTGCAGGACAGGACAGTGTGTAGAACGAAACACAAAAATCTCTTAAAACGCTGGTTAACATGTGACTTTACACTTTTGAATTCTTTCAGCATTTTTATGCCCCTGTGTTGACGACAGCTGTGGCCAAAGGCATTATGTTTTCAAGTTGTCTTATTGTTGTGAAAGCGCTATTACAAGAGCAGCTGGAGGGAATTTTCTCAGATTTGGAACAAATGTGCATGTGGACTCAAAGATGAACTGATTCAATTTCTGTGGTCAAATTCTTATCTTACAAAACCAGTATTTGCCCCTAACTGAAGAATTCACACCCTAATTAGGGCAACATTTCATAGAAATGTCTAATTGGATAAAATGATGAAGTAACACTAATCTTGAAATTTTGCTGATTTTACAGATATGTGTAGTACAAACATGGATAAATATGATAATATATAACCTAACTTGATGGTGGAGACATATAACAGGGTAAAGGTGATTCTAGTTCCATATGTGGCAGCACTGTTAAAAAACAGCTGCCCGATGGGAAGATTTCTCATGAAGGCTTTGCAGTTAATTGTCCTTTTGGTCGGTTTTCTCACGAGAGAAATATTTTAGCTTTCTGAGAAATGTTGCTCTGTCTACATGCCAAAGTTAAGCAAAATATTTTTTTGTAAGTCATACTCAGTCCTGAGTATCTGACATGAACAGTCAACTTTGGCTCTGGTTCCCACATGACACAGACTTTTGCCAGTAAATGAGTGCGGTAACCAAGCCCTCCTCCCTCGTTTGGTTCTGACTCGCCAAGCAGTACACCAGTAAAACCAGTAGCTGCTACCTCCAGTTGCAAATTAATAACAAAAAAAGGAATAGAACAAATATTCTCACTGTCAAAAAATATTATAGACTATAAAGTTTGCTTAAACTCAAGTATAAAGCCACACCTGAAGAAAGATTTTTTCTTATAGAAACTGATAAATTGTAAAAATAATCAAAAATGCAATTAAGTATATTAAAATAGGCATCTTCTCTTAAACTGTTTTCTCTCCTGTGAATATCAATTTCAACTTTACGTTCCAGAAGTACTTAATTCAAAAAGTTATAAAGAATTAAATAAGTAGAAATGCTGAAATCCCAACAACCCCCTCTTAGATTGCTCAGTCTGATTAAAAAAAACAAACAAAAAACTCTTACTAAGTGTGTAGGAGTGAATAAAAGAGCCTGTTTAAATGTTTGGCTGGTTAGTTGGCTGGTTAGATTCTGGTCAGCATAACTTCAGTGTTTACATGCCTGAAATGCTCCACATCAGGATGTATCCTGGTGTGATCCTAGCTGTTTGTAAACATTTTTTAACGCTTCCAGGCATATTTTTAAAGCTTATTACACAAACCATGAGCATAAAGCTTACTGATATCTGTGCACTGACTCACTACACCGCTGCTGCCGTGTTACACTTTCTCATTATCACAGTGAAAATGTAATGAAGTTATTATGTCGAGGATACTGTGTTTAAATGGGAATTTGAGTACCATTGTTCATATAACTGGTATGAATGAACATCTGTGATTTAGAAGTTTGGATGAATTTATTTTTCCTGACGTTATTCATTTTGGACATTTTGCCCATTTGAATATATCAGTTTTCCATTCTCTTCAATCTTTTTCCACCTCATGTCCTTTTCAGCATCGGGTAGTTTCTCCGTCTCAAGACAGGACTCCCTCCGATGCTCACGTGGGACCTATTGACTACACCATACAGGAGACCATCAAACAGGAATGGATCAAGCAGGAACCACTGGAGCTCACAGTGACGGACAGTGCCTCAGGTACTACGCCCGTGGCTTCTTTAGAAATATTGAGTAGTTATTATGGGATGTACCTGGGTTAAGGCCTATTTTAGAAAATATTTCAGCGTGAATGTGCTGTCATTGTGAAACACTTAAATCAAAGCACATAATGTAAACTAAAGCAAAATAACAAAAAGTTAACCGCACTTTTGGAAACTACTGGAAGAGCTCATATCTGGCTCACAGTCTATGGAGAGGAGGCTTTGGTGCTCTGGTTGTTTTTATTGCCATAGTCAAATCAGTTAAGTGTGTAGCGGTTTAAGTAGGGGATTTATAATTAGCAATTCAATTAAAATATCAGTTAATTAATAAATCAATACCAAAATATGTAACTATAACTCATAATGCAAAATTAAGACTCAGAAACATATGAATAAATATAAGAATAAGAACAAGTATAAAGGGGTGTGTTGCTCGACTGTCAAAGTAGAAAAAATGCACTCCTCCCTTTTTATCACTCCTTCTGTTTTAACTGTCAAGATCGAATTTCTTCCTAAAGTGTTGATAAACTTCATTAAAGACCTTCAGATCTTCAATATTTTGAACACTTGAACACTTATGAGAAAACCAAATAATTCTTTGGCAGACTATTAACTAAGTAAAACAGTATTAACCGTGTTTAACAAGCATAATTAATCTGTGTAAAAAATAAGTAACACCACCGTGTCAAAACACTCTGATATAATATAAGCATAATTGTAACATCCTGTTTGAGTAAAGGTATACAAACACTAGCATCAAAATATACCAAAGCGTTAAAGTAGTCACTATTATCAAAGGTCTATCAAACAAAAGCTATAATTAGAAAATCACAATTCAACATGATTACAAAACAATATAGCATCTGCAAACAACAGTGTTTATAGGGGGGTATGCATATCAAAATGCAAATCTGTATTAAGAGTCTTTCCATTCAGTGTGTAGCACGCTGCTGGCAGAGGGTTAGGAAAGGTCACACCCCTCCACACACACACAGGCAAAGCAATGTGTGTGAGTTTGGCCTTAAAATCAGCAGGTAAGCAAAGTTCCAGTTCTGTAGCCATGAGATCTCCACACAACATTTCTATCAAAGTACATTTTACTTTGAATACAAAAATCAGTCAGGGTGTGCCTCTCTTACAGTCTGAACATGTGCACGTGTGTTATGTGTTGGTTGTGCAAAAAGTTTAAGCTTAAGTAGTCAGTTTCTACAATGTAGGGATCTCTTGATGTCTCCTTGACAGCTCCTCACCCCAAATGAGTCGTAAGTTAACTCAAACTGTCCGGTCGAGCAATAAAATCTGCCAGAATTCGGTTCTGCTGCCCACAGTCAGAAGTTCAACAGGGCAATTAGGTCCAGTAGCTGAACCCAAAGGTCATCTAAGGAATCTCCAAAAGTAGTTTCAGTTTTGTTTAGGCATTTGAATATCTTCTTATCAGGAGCTGTCCTCATCATCCGCTACAAGTGCCTTTATAAATATTAAATCACGACACTTTAATTTTGAGGTCTATGAATAGCCGATGCAGACGACTCTTTATCATATCAGTGGATAGATGTGTAACTTAATGTTTCCGCACACTTCAGATATTTTTATCAATAATTAATGATAATAAGAACAAGAGAGAATTCATGTATTCAGCCTTTCGTAACACGTTTGATTCGTCCACTCACAGCCATCAGCTCAGTAGACGGCCATGTGATCACCAGCGAGCAGCTGCCGTTCGTCTGTCAGACGATCGAAGTGACCACTGAGAACGAAGAGCAGACTGTCAGCTCCTCCCACTCGTACCCGCTCCAAATCTCTCCTGTGTCTTCATGCTGCGGTGAGACAACACACACACACACAAGCGCACTTGCAAATCACGCTGTACCACATTTAGTTATGTGAAGGAGATAAAGAGGTTTTTTACAGGGGAGCAGGCTCATAGTAGCTGCAGAAGTTATTCAAAACCACACTTTTGACCACAGTCACATAGTGGTTACAACACATGTAAACAAGATACTTTCTAGGTCACGGTTCGTGGCACGCGTGTGTGTTAGGGTATGCAAATCAAGACCAAATCAATGTTTTTGGCTTTACAGTTTGGATTAATTGATGTTGATGTAAAAATAGCCAGCAAAACAACAAAACTGTGGTTCAGATGGGGACCCCGTGATAGCTGTCATTACATCATTCACTGTTGCATCATACACATAAAGTGCCTGCATCATGTGTATCACAGGCTCCAGATCTTATCCTAAGTGCAGACCAGTGAAGGCAAATCAGCTGCTGAAAATAACCAACGATAAAGAAGATTATTATGAATTTAATTAGACTTGTACAGGCTGTTTTTGCAATTGAATAATTGCTTTTGCCATAGTTAAACCTAGGCATGTGTCTAGTTTAATATAAAACAATGGCTTTCTCTGTAAACAGAGATCCATAACCTGACAAGCTCACTGGAAACATAACATGGTGATGCCTCGTTATTCTCTGATGTTTAGAGGTACATAATGCACCATTATTCAACGTTCAGTAATTGTATCATTATTACTTTGCGATGTGTTTATCTCACATCTCTATGTGTATGCAGCTTTCCTCTTCCCCAACCGGTCATTCAGGCAGAGTCGGCTCTGTCAGTTCACAGTTGTAATCATCCCACCTCCTGTCCTTTGTCTCTCTTTCCCTTTTATCTTTCTCCATTGCCACCACGACTTGAAGAGTCAGGTTTAAATTCAACATCATTCGTGTATCCCTTCTTTTCTTTTTTTCCTTTTTATACATTTACTTACTTTAAAATTGTGCTACTGTGTTTAAGTGCACTGTTTAAACTGTTTTAATAGTAGAGAATGCACAGTTGGATGTGAGTCTTGTCATTATGTTTTTTTTAGTTTAATTGAACTTGTTCTACCACTCCCCATGTCTTTCTGTTTTTCTTCTTCAGTGGTGTATGTGTTCAAAGGATGACCTGTGAGAAAATGTTCATGAATACGACTATACAAACTGTTAATCTGTGCCTTTATTTGTTTTTTTTGTTTTTTGTTTTTTATTTCCACAGGCAGTGACACGGACAGTGACACAGAGGACACCAGAGAAGTGAGTCTCTCATCAAACACAATAAAACACAGAGGAGAGAGTGATGAATGAATTATTAACTGCTCCCATCTGCAGATAAACAGGTTTTTACCTGTTTCAACCCTACAGCTGAAATCGGGTGTGTGTGTGTGTGGGTGGGTGTGTGTGTGTGTGTGTGTGTGTGTGTGTGTGTGTGTGTGTGTGTGTGTGTGTGTGTGTGTGTGTGTGTTCCTTCCTGTAATGTTGCGAGACTGAGAAAGGGGAGGGCCTTGTCAGGAACTGTGACCGTCAAACATTAACAGTTTAATCTGAGGTTGTCCTTTGTAGTACATTTTACCCACAGCGAACACGCTTGTACGTGCACGCGCACACACACTCTTTCACTTATCAGTGGTAACAGTACAGTGTTCTTAACTATGTTGCAATGTGGGAACTTTTCTGTAGATTTTTATTTATTTTAAATAAGAGAGTTCAATAAGAAATGTAGTTCTCGGCTTGTGCATACAACAACAATGACACTTTCTAATTCATCACATAGCAGCCACCTGTGAATTATATATTGTGCAAACAGTGTGACTGGGTCACGGAGATGTTGATTCAGCTTGTTGATATTTTTTGTGGTCGTGTTCTTTTTTTTTTAACACAAATTACATCATATATTAGCCACAGCTTTTGTGTCTTTGTGTGTGCTTGACTTCTGCACTCACCTACCTCTTTTTTTCTCCTTTTTCACAATTTTAACTGACAGGGTGTCAGTACAGTGTGGAGGCGGGGCTACAGCACATCAGTTCTCAGGGTTCCTTCATGTTCTCTTCCTGGCATGGCCACCTTCGTCAGTACAAGCAAGCCAAACTTCAGGGTCACCAGCACACGGGACCCGGCCCCGCTCATCAGCTACCACACTGACGGCTGGATGCCTGCCTACAGCCAGAACTCTCTCGCGTCTGCGGCGACCAGCCACACCCACGAGATGCGTGCAAGTGTCATTATGAAAACCTCGGACGTGACTCCCTCCTGACCCCTGACCCCTGATGAGGGAGTGTTATCACTGCTACCAGGGCATAGGAATAACAGAGATAGTTTGTTTTCTCCATCTTGGCTGCATGCAGCCATAAGAGGGTGAGCTTGAAAAACCCTAAGATTTTTTTTTTGTCGCTTCCTGTCTGGGCGAATTCAAACTGCTGCTGACTAGTGTTAACTAAATTCTCCATGGCTTGACATGTCCATTAATTTGTCAGCACCTGTACCCAATTTTTATATTTTTTTCTGCATCTTTATAGATGCAAGGGTCTGAGTGATGTAAATGTCATTACCTTCCATGTCTGCAAGGATTTGCGGACCATCCACGTGAAAATGCAAAACTATGATCACGTGGACCGCATACAACGTCAGTCATGTATGCAGACATGTGGTATAAGCAGACCTTGTGTGTGCCCGTTGTCCCTGTCCGTTTTGGGTGACATCTGGCCTTTTAGACACCATAATTGTCCACGTGTCAATGGTCAGCCATTTTCTCTGCTGCTTTGTGCCAACACTTTAGCATACATTACACCTAATCAAGGAAGTTCATCACTTTTATCTAATTTGCTTTAAGTTGTAAAAATGTAATGTTTCTTTTAATGCAAAGCCTGTAGATGAATACACACTTGAATGAATTATCTTTGAGTCAGTATTGCCTTACTGCAGGGTTTAACCTCTAGCCTCATTTTCATCGTCTTTATTGTGATTTTTAGTGGAACACAGTTTCCGATCAAACTAAAAGACCCAAATAGTTTGTCAAAGTCTTTTTTTTTTGCAATTACAGTTGTCAAAGCCCCCTCATATAACTGCCCCGTGTCCTTTAAAGGAAGACTTCACCCACAAAATGACCTTTGTATATCCGTTGCTTACCCCATGTTACCTTGAATCTTGAAGAAAACTTTGTTTTTCTCACATGACTCCATGTCTGATTCTCATTGGTCAGACAGTCGCTGGTGTTACTTAAGTAAGGCCATCTGTCAACCAAAGCGTTTCATAACACCAACGCAAAACAACATTTTTTGTTCATCGCTTGCATCTGTCCTCGCTGATGATTGCGCTATGTAATATTTGTCCCGCCTCTTCTCCACTGCGATTGGACGGCTGGTGACAGTGATGAGGGCAGAAGAACGTTTTTCTCCCAGGCCCGTATTTAACAACAGCTAAACTTTATCAAAACAATCTCTCACACAACTCGTGCAATGCAGTCTCATTAATCCAGACGTATGCTCAGTATTTCCCAAACACGTACATTTTCACAACGATATTACATTTTAAAACACGCCAGCACAAAGAGTCTCCTGCACGGCCGGGTAGCGAGCCTGGGCAAGAGTGTGCGTTTGAACCTGGCTGTCTCAGTTAACTTTGAAAACATGTTTTTGCTGTCTTTAAATTGTTGACTTTAATTCGTGAGGAATGTCCGCTCTCTTTGGATCCTCCGTTCACTGCGGAGTCATGCGAAAAAACGTTTGCTTCCAAATGCAAGGTAACATGGGGTGAATAACATACCTGAATGGTCATTTTGTACGTAAAGTATTCTGATAAGACTGCTCACCATGAAGTATTAGGAAAGACCACCTGCTATCTTAAAGTAGTGTATGCTCAAGTGTAAGCATGAAACGTGGCACTAAATGCTCTCCTGACACACACTGATGGAACAAAGATGCGTTCATAACAAAGCGATGAATGCAGCATTTCATGGGGAATTACATCTCTGTTGGCAAACCAGCTCAACCAGCAGCAAGTTGCAAAAAGAATCGAAGGCATGTCGTTATCATGATTAAGACTGACAATCATCATGAAGCCCCGACTGGCCCCGCAGTGGAAAGCAGGTGCGTGTGTGTCTGTCTGGAGACCTCAGGACAATGTACCCGCCAACACAGACAGATGAACAGACAGAACTGACTCACTGACAGACAGACTGACAGACTGTGAACAATGTATTCATGTCTTCTCCTCTCCTCTGCCTCCTGGTGTTAATAATGTACATAGCTCGTATGTATGCAAGCCGCTTCAGCACCTTACGGACAGCACTATGTGTGTGTGTGTGTGTGTGTGTGCGTGCGTGTGTTTGTGTGAGAGAAAAAGCCTTATTGAAGATGTGTGCCTTTGATAGAGTATGGCTGGATTCAAACTATCTGTGCTTTAGTCTGCTAGTGACACATGCAGGTAGCTTTTCAGGAATTTAATTTGGCCATGTGTGGATTGCAGTCTTGGGGAGCATGGAGGAATGAAGAAGTGGTTATAGCGTTTTTGTGCACATCATGTATGGTTCTTGACATGGTTGATTGAGTAACAGTGTAACAAACATTCTCATGTGTTAGAATATTTCCTATTTAAGGCCATTGGGTCAGAGGAAAGAGACTGAATCTCAGGGTTTCATCTGAACATCTTTAACTTGAGTTATAGTGCATGCAAAGTGAGTGCAATCGGCAGTTAATTCTGCACATTTTAAGTGAATGTTTTGCTATGATAAGAAGGAATAAGTAAGTCTGGGCTTGAGATACATCCCAGAGGACTTTGTCATCAGCAGAGGCTGAGCTCTGTAGTTTTTACAGTCTAGTCTCTTAGTTTAAAACTTCCTGTTTTCCAGTTGGCTTTAGTGCACAGATGTCTCAAGTCTTCCCTCTGTTTTCTCATTGTGTCCAACCTCCATTCTGCCTACTTAGAGCACAGTAGCCACTAGCCTTAATCCTGATATCCTAAAGATCAAACGATTCTTTGACTTTTTACCAGGGTTCCGGTCAAAAAACTTTCACAAAAACGTCATGGAATCAGTAAAGATCATTCAAGGTTTTGGAAAAGTCATAACATTTCTTTTGTGTTCTTCTACATTGCTATAGTAATCATCCGTGACTAACCTTTCAAGTAATGAAACGTAATAGCAAATTTGTTTTCTGTAGCTGTCGTAACATAGCTCTAATATGCGTCGATGTGTGACGTTTTATTAACCATCACTAATGTTTCTTCATTTTCTCCGTGTTCCTTCTCTCTATTCAATCATGCTAGCTAGGTGAAATTACATTTGGTTATAGTTTGAATCTGATGTTCGACCCTGAAAAGTCATGGAAAAGTTTGTTTTTTTTAAAATTCCATGAAAATGTGTAGGAATTTTTGTTTTAAAAAAAATAAAAAACATCTTGTCATATTTGCTGAAATTATCAACACATCTTCTCAGTAGTGCACAAGACGATCTGTGAATTAGAGTTCCTGGTCAGGTAGTGCTTCAAATAGCATTTTTGATAATCTTTTGTTATTGAACAAAAACAACCAATCAGAGTGGAGGGGCCTCTTTCACTGTTGCTCCAGCAATTGGGCAAAGCTTCATTCTGTCACATCTGTTTACAGCATGACAGCTGGGTCACAAAGTCTTAATTTACAGCTAAACAGTACACTAAAATGCATTTCTAGGCACAAATAGGCAATGCAGTAACAGAATCTTGATTTATATTTAATCAGTGCTGCCTAGTTTAACAGTTTGACCACAGTTCACGAGCAGCGATCGACAGCTGCGTTAAAGACTCCACGTATCTGACAGGTTGTTTTGGTTCATATATGGCAGATTCTTGCAAATGCCATTTAAAGCACTATCAGTAGCCAGAAGAACATGTTTTTTTTTCACAGATTATCTGTCTTTCATTTTAAACATCCATTTATTTATTTTATAGTGCAGTATGAGAATACAATAAAAAAACAAACCACACCAACAAAACAGCAAGTGCACAAACAAGCAATAACACCAAAAAACAACAACAAAAAAAAATCACACAGTAAAAGGGGGGAAAATGAGAAAAAAAGGACATTGGTGGTAACACAGACCAGAAAAAAAGACATACATTATCACATGAGTTGCAGGTTATTGACGTATGACACATTGATACAATTAACCTGTTACAGATTATCTGTCTTAGGTACTTTTGTCAGGATATGGTTACAGTTTTAGCAAATATTACAAAATGTTATTTTTTTAATAAAAGCTACCAACTACAGCTTAAAAAGCAAATATATGCACAGCATGAACATCAGCAGCAAATGGAAGATATTTTTTTGTTTGTCTGTTTAGTAAGGCATTGTTGGAGCAAAGCTCAGTGGTTCTTAATATCATCTTGTAAAATGTAATTTACCTAAAAAGTACCAAAATATGAAATTTTAGCATCTCTGAGAATCCTCAGTAATGAATTCTGATGAGTTTATTCAAAAGCTACTTGTGTTAGCAGCTAGCAGGCTAAAGCACAGTCCTCATTCCCAGCCTGCCTTTAAACAGAGCTCCAGTGGGAACAGCTCGAAAAGCTCCTGTAGGAAAACAAATAGGAAAGACAGGAATCTGCCATGAGTTTCAAACCAAACCACTAGAGAGACTTACACTGGACGCACATTACCATCACGGTGAATTTATTTAAGAATCTCGTTGAATCAAGGGGGTTTGACGAGGAATAGGCATTGCTTTACCAAATGTTTCTTTCCATGTGCCTTTTTATCGTTTGAAACTCGCAAGGAATACTGAAAGGTTGCTTCTACTTTTGCGTTTATAACACACTGATCATACTTAAGGCAGTGCTAATCATTTTTGCCTTTACAAACAACCTGCCTTTTTTTAAAACCGTGCATTTTTCCTCATGGGCCTTTTTATCCTCAGCAGTTTTGTCATTGTGGTCACATGCTCTCTCTCAGTTGGGTTTTGCACAACCCTGTAATTGTAATGACCAAATCAGATGCTGTTCATTGTTTGTGAAACTTCAATGTGCCTAATAACTATAAGTGTCGCTTGGGCATATAAACAGCATGATCCATATTAGGCCTTTACACCTGAGAAAAGGGACGTTCGTTGCAGCCAAAAGTCAAGTGAAAGTTTATATTGATTTAATACTGTTG
Source organism: Plectropomus leopardus (assembly GCF_026936395.1). NCBI lineage: Eukaryota > Metazoa > Chordata > Actinopteri > Perciformes > Serranidae > Plectropomus > Plectropomus leopardus. The sequence continues at coordinate 31,358,837 of NC_142183.1, read as the reverse complement.
AAAAAAATCATCTATGTCGTTTCAACCTACTTCATCTGATTCAGAGCCACTGAATCACAGCTCACTTGAACTGAGGTGTGTCTCAGCAGCTCATACAGTAAAAGGACAATATCACAATTCAAAGCAGTTCACAGTTCACTGCAACATGTCTCCACTGTTTATTCTCTGTACATTATGAAAACTACATGTGAATCAACATGTAAATCTGAATAAAGACTGTTTTGTATTTATTCGCAGGTGTATTAACGTGATTTACGAGCTGTAGGATTGCTGACAGCATATCTTGTGCACTCATAAAGATTGGAGTTCACTTTTATGGTTTATGAGAGACGTTAAAAACTTGTCCTTCATGTTGTCTGTCCTGAGTGTTAGAACTCCAGTTTGAAGTAAAATTGCTTTGGTATAAAAGTTTGTACATGCAAAGACAGCACGCAAGAACCCTTGCTTGTCTCGTGCAGAGTGGAAAATACTTTTATTAGTGTGTGCGGTTTAGCCTTGTGTCAGAGCAGATGTCTCTTTGTTTCACACATTTACACACTCAGTTTAACCAGAGCATTAACTGCTGTTTCAGTTTCAGTTGCTGTTCTCAGTTCTCACTCTACTTCCTGTTTGCCTACGAGGCCTCAGTGGATGGCTGGCCAGTTGCCCTAACAACTGCTAACCTTATGCCATGATTAGTTGGAGCACACAGCCTGTCTTTTGTATGGCATATCTACTTTATTTTTGCACTCGTTTGCATGCTCCTTTGTATCCACGTGCCTCCTTTTCCTCCCTCCTGTCCTCTGCTTTTATCTTTGGACCACAGACTGTAAGAGTCATCTCAGAAAGTCCCTTCTCTACTTTCTATTCCTTCTCACGTCAGTTCTTCAAATGTTAGATGGAGCAAAATGGATGCTTTAAAAAAATCTTAAAATATTTTTTCATAGGTAAATGTCAAAATGAATTCTGTCCTGCAGGCAAATATTTTGATAGCATGCTCTGCAAACCCAAATCAAATCCCCCTGCTGTCATTTTCACACCATATTAACCCTTTGAATTCTGAGCAAATTGGCTTAATTTCTTTCAATAACACAGGAAGATGGCAAAGAACAATTTAAGGAACAATGACCCAAAAAACTAACAAGAAATTGGTAAAAGAAGTGGAAGAAAATTGCCTGGAAATAAGGAAAAGTAAAAATGTAAACAAGGAATGACCTAAAAAAAGCTTGACATTACAAAAATATTCTGCAACACAATTTAAAAGTAATTATGTTAATTGTAAATATAGTTTTAGTAATTTTCCCGAGACATTTTTCCCTTCAGCTTAAAAAAATATATGTGTGTACATATATATATATATATACATATAGTGTGTGTATATATATATATACACATTTTTAAAAAATATACTAATATCTTGCATTTTGAGGGGCATTTTTTACCAAGTCACTCCTTGCCTTTTTTTACCATGCTTTTGAGAGAAATCAAACCAATTTGCTGAGGGTCTAAAGGTTGAAATAGTTGTAAAAGGTGTCTGAAAGCAACATAAGAAAGGTGATGTTAATCCAGGTTTCAAAGGGTTAACAACAAAAATTAGAAGGCAGTCTTAGTTGTTGTTGCAGTTTGGTCATAGTCACAATCATTGTTCACATTCTGACTAATTTCCTTAAAACAGTCCCCTTTATTATAGGAAGTAAAAGTTTATACTGAGCCAGGAAAGAAAGCTAAACTACAGTGATGTTTCACACCTGCCATCTAGTGTTCAAAAGTGAAACTTCAGCTTCACTTCCCTGATAAAGTTCTGACCTTCTCTCCTGTGATAACCCTTATTGTACAGCTGTGTTTATTCAGATTAGAATGTGCAGTCCCCTGCGTTTCATTGGGTTGTTCTCAGGACACGCAGCTTTTCCTCAAAGTAATGATTTTGATTGGAGCGTCGTTCACTTGCCTCCTCCAATTAACACTTACAGTGCGGGCCCCGAGACTGTATGAATACCTGCCCACTGTCATAGTCCAGGCAGCTGGAAATCGTTGTCAATTTCATCAATTTAACTTGTATTTGCTCTGAGGCACTAGAATAGATATTTTTGGGGACTGGGAATCCTATGGAAAAGTATTATAACTGTAACTATATTTATAATTACAATAATTACATTGCTATAAATTCTAAGCACTTTTCCAAGTGATTTCCTTTTTTGCTTATATTCTTGTAAATTTCTTTTTAAATTCTTTGGGGCCATTTACTTTGCCTTTTGGAGCCCTGCAGTGTGTAAGCCATTGCTTCTTTTTTTGTTGCTTTTTTGCTCTTTGCCTTCTTCCCATGTTTTTGAAAGAAATTAGGCCACATTTCCCCAATAGGAATACTTTATTTATAATAAATATTGTTGAATTCACTTTTTGTAGTAACTGTTTTTTTTTTTTTTTTTGCTTTTCACTGTATAGTTTGGGGGGAAAAAACTCATTGGTGCTGCCTGCTGGGAACTGTAAGTCACTTAGACCTCTTGAATCCTTCTACTGAACTTCTGCTGTATTTTGTGAGGTTGCAGGGGAATTTCCGATTCCTCTCTGTCAAGTAACGTCAAGTCAGATTTTCTTAGATAGCACCAAGTAATCACAGAATTTATCTCAGGACACTGCAGATAAAACAGGTCAAAACAGACACCCAAAACAATGAGCAAGCACTGTGGCAACAGCAATGAGGAAAAGCTTCCTTTTAACAGAAGTCTGCAGGAGCAGACTCTGTAGGTGGGCATCCATCTGTCTTGATTGCTTTGGTTGAGAGAGTGAGGCAGTGCTGCCATTGTAATCTGTCATACAGTAAATACACACACATGTCCCAAAATTATCTATGCAGTGTCTTGGCGCTCTTCCCTTCAAAGAGCTCAGACCTCAGCTGATTGATTCTTTGCTCTTTCAGAGCCAGAAGCTCATCTTTAGCTCTAATGGCCTCTCCCAGCATCTGCACCTTTGTCATCAGAGCTGACATGTGCCCTGTCCCATTCTCAAGTCTCTGTTACAGCTCTTTGTGCCACCAGAGAGTAGCACAAAGAGCATAGTAGTTGTGGAATCTGTTGGTGAGGATTATATCTACATAGGGGGTGGGTCCTCCTCTACCGTGTTGCACTGACATATTTCTACTGTAGCCCAGAATGGACAAACCAAAACACTGACTCTACATAGGGCCATTAGAATTTTTGCATAAATTTAACCTGAAACTCTTTTTTAGTGTTTTGAATGGTTTAAATCACCAGGTCCGATTGTTTCGGAGAGGAAGAGACCTTTGTGGATAATTCAGCTCCATGTAAACACCTTGAAGTCTGGATCTGGAGCCATCAGAGAAGAAAGGATCCAGCACACATTCGCAGGTGTTTTGTTAAATGCCCACTCTGACATGCCAAACAGTGAAGAAGAAACACTGATTTGTAACATGAAACTGCATTTTTTGGTGTTTTGACCAGTTTAAATTATCTGGTCCATTTATTTTTAGAGAGAAAGAGACCTCTGGGGTAAATTTGGCTCTGTTAAAAACCTCCTGAACAATGTACACTGAAGGAATACTAACAGGGAGAAGTTTCAGCTGGTTGCAATTTGCAATCCTCACCTCAAAAACTCTCAAAATCCTACCCATTTTTTTCTTTGAATACAATTTGAAGTCTCTAAACTATCCTGAAAAATGTGAACTCAGATTATGTTTTATATATTATTGAAAAATCACAAACACAGAGATAAAGACAGAACAGCTAAAGCCTTGCAGGGGAATGCAAGCTTTCAGAGGACGGAGTTTTATGCAGTAGGACATGTTACTGTGAGGTGGAGGGTATATGTGCATATGTCAGACATACATTCTATAAGTTTTTTACTTTGCCTATAACACAGGCCTCAGATTTTTTGCCCTATTGTGGCTCTATGCATGGATAAGCATATGTCTGTTTGTGTGTTTTGAAGTGTCAGTAACCTCCTCGTCCTCTAAAGTCTTTTCTGACTTCAGAGGAAGCAGAAGAAGAGGTGAGGAAAGAGGGGAAGCAGCAGAAAGAGTCGGTAAAGGTTAGAGAAGTTTAGAAGGGGATACAGTGGAAGAAGTGACATGAGGTCAAGCAGCTGACAGCCAAGATGAGTAAAGTTGGGGACAGGAATGTAATCATTTTTTCAATCCACCTCAAACTCTGAGATATGGTATGCCTCAGCCACAGATAGGACTGCGACAGGAGTAGTCTCCTATATCTAATAAATATGATGGTATAACATAAAGATTATATTCAACTGCCACCATATTTTGAATACATTTTTAATAGAGTACCCAGGAGAACAGTCCACACAGGATGGCTAGATTTCCGTTTGTATGCCTCCGAAAACCCTGGTCGGACGCATTATCTTTGTGGGTTGTTGGTCAGTCCACCATCCATCCGTCTGTATGTCCCATTCTCGTGAACGCAGTACCTCAAGAACACCTCAAAGAAATTTTAAATTTGGCACTAACATACACTTGGATTCAGTGATGAACTGATTAGATTTGGTTGTCATAGGTCAAAGGTCAAGGTCACTGTGCCCTTGTCTTCTTGATATCTCAAGAATAATTGTGGGATTTAAAAAAAAATGTAGGTCTTTCCGTCAGGTACAACTATCTATCAGAAGGGACTACTTCCTGTATAAATGTAGGTAAAGGTGGCGTAGGTCATTCTGTTAGGTGTAGTAGGTCATTTTGTCAGGTATGAAGATCTATCAGAATGGACTACTTCCTGTATAAATGTAGTTAAATGTAGCCTAGGTCATTCAGTCAAGTACAAATATCCTTCAGAGTAGACTGCTTTCTCTAAACACGTGGTTAGTGTGGATGCTTTTTAAGTAGCCACACTATTGTCATCCAAACCTTTATTACTGTGAATGCTGATTTAGTACTATGACAAATAATTCTACTCCTGCTACTGCTATTACTACTACTACTTCTAGTACCACTACCTTTACTACTACCATTACTGCAACTGCTAATAGTTGTACTACAACTACTTCTACTATTAATTCCACTACTTTTTCTACTACTAGTACCACCTCTGCTATTACTGCTGCTACAGCTGCCTGCTACTTTGACTACTCCTTGTAGTAAATGAAGTACTGCAACTTCATCGAGTACTACTACTACAAGTACTACTACTACAGCTACTAATAGTATTAATAGTACTTCCCCTGTACTTTCTTTGATCAACTACTTCTTCTGCATACTTTCAGCTACTGAAACCATTTAAGTATCAAAATGTTATGCTCTTCAAGGACATTTATGCCTCTCAAAAATTTTTCTACACTTTATGCCTTAAAATATTAAACATTCCATGTTTTTGAATTCATTACAGCTTTAAGCATCCACAGGCATGATCTGCAGGAAATATATTTTCTAGTCTTAGTTGTTCTATGATGTAATAAATCCAGAAGTGTAGGTGTAAACGTACATGTTAGAGGTGGTCGTTTTATGCATTCAAGAGTCAACTTATCTCTTTTATCTGTTTAATAGGGCCTGAATGTATCCACAGGGCTGTCTGATTCCCTCTCAGGGAACAAATAACACCATGTTCCTCTCTGAATTACAGGGGCAATGTGTTCATTGCTGCTCTGATTCTCTATAATGCAGGAAACATCTCATGGTTTTTGAATTCTATGAGAAAAATAGTTTCGTAGAGATTTCTGAAGTAAGTGGTGCAAAACCTTTCAGTTTTATGTCCAACAGGGACCTTGCTAGTTTTATAGTGTGTATCTCTTTTCTAAAGACACACTGAAACATTCAGTCTGCTGAGAGCTGAAAACATTTTGACCTTATCGCAAGTGTTGTTTGCTTTCATCCTAGGCTCGTAGCAGCAGGCCAAGTACTTTCCAAGTATTTGAATGCTGCAGATCAAAACTAATATGTTTGGGTGAATCTAGGAGGAAATCTTTATTCTATCACATGAAACCTGGATAATTTGATTGCATTGTGTGACCTATAGGCTGTGCTCAAAATCACAGACTTACATACTATTCATACTGCATTTATAATGCATAGTATGTGGATTTTGTGTTGGCTACATGAGAAATACCATTTCTGAGTATGAGACATGGGTTTACTGGACCGACTCAACTGCCCCACAATGCATTCCCCCTTCTTGGACGGCGCAAAAGGCACAGCAGAATTTTAGCCAGGCTAAAAACTGTTAATTTGGTACGCCTGAAAGTTTACTGTAACATTTTTTCAGAGATGTGAGAACTGCTGGGTGGGTCAGACCAGCCATTAGTCATGTGATACAGTCATGTAGCTTGAGTATACTTCAGTGTGAACAGTCTGTTTGTATTGGCATTCATCAGGGATACTCCACTTGCTTTGCCTGGGGACCAGTTTTGCAAAATGACAGGAGGCCTGGGGCCAAATTTTACGATCAAATGACATTCGCGGCTTAGATTGAGTATATGGTAGGCAGTGCATGTAATTCAGAACCATAGACTGTGTAAATAATTGACATAGCTACCGTGATGTAACCTATTGGTTTCTGCACTGCTGTTTTGAGGCCTTGAGCCAATTTGGCCATTACCATCTTACTTGTTTGGAGCCAGAGGTGACCATATCTCGACAAGATCCTGGAGCTGCGGAGAAGTGTGGGGTGGATCTGACTTACAGACCGCAACGAGGGACGACTCAACTGGCCCCGCCCTGAAATGTACTTAACTTGGGGCTTGATTAAAATGTAAATAGATGAGTTAAAAGAAAAAAATCACCCAAGTACAGTTGTCATGAATGTTGAAAATAGCTATAGAATCCAAATATTTTTTTTGTACCATGCTGTAAACTTTGACTTTGATTGACCCTGTTTTGGAGCCAGCTCCAAGTGGCCATTCAAGGAATTGCAGCACTTCTATGTTGACTTCATTTCTCAGCTTTAGAGGTTGCTGTTTGGTACGGAATCAGGAGCAGCTGATTGTTGGCTGGAAATCCTGAAACAAAGGACTACAATAGGCAGGAATAAGGCACACTACAGGAAGTAACAACATCATTATTATTTTTTTGGCACAAAATGAACACCATAGCTACAGGGCCTGGCAGTGTTTTACATGATATACATGTTTGTCGGTTGGTTTAAATCCATTTTTGGAACAACACCCAGGCTGTCCAAAAAGTTGTACTATATGAAAATCATGTTTCATGTAGTATACTTGTTTCACTGACCACCCCTTTTATACATACAAATGGCATCAGCGATATTATCTTCTAAATTTAATCAGTTCAACAGTAAGTGCCACCCAGTGTACTGCTTGTGACCAGCAGATGGCACTGTAACACCATTTATCACCTCAGTCCTTGTGCTCTGGTCTTCTTTTCAGCCTCCTCTTCCTCTCCCAACAGAGTAACTTCTGTAGCATTTCATAGAAACTTACATCTGCTGGCTTTATTGTCCTGGCAAGCCTTAAACTGATGCACTTTACAAAAACCTAAATATAACATTAATTTTCTCAAGTGTTTTCTAATTCGTACATTGACTTAAAAAAATATATAAAACATTTTTTCTGACCCATGATTTCAACCAAAAAAACAACAACTACGTTTTGGTAAGAACTCATGTTTTGACAAATTCATGTATAGACCATTATTAATAATATCCTTATATATCAATTTTACTTTTACACTTTGCCTCACATTGCTTTTCCGTCCTTCTTTTTCCCATCCTATAAATGCAATATCATAACAAAAAAAAAGACATTTGAAGAAGTGAAGAATTCCAAGTTATTTAGGCAGAGGAGTGCAGGAGCTCAGCAAGGATGCAGTCTGATGCATAAAATATGTGAATCACAGATTCCACGTATTGTGCTGAGTGAGAGAAGGCTCATTCATTTCTAATAAGCGGTTCCTCTCCCACTGCATGTTTCCAACACCAGCGAGCTGCAGTAAAGCTGTTGCACTGGGTTCATTATGCATAAAGTAAAAATAAATAAATAGATGTCAGCGATTGGCCCTCGCAGTGACTCCACTGCAGCTGTGTTGCAATGAGGCAGCAAGACATGGCTAGGTGCAAGTGCACACACGCGTGAGCGCACACACAGACACAAAGACACACACACACACACACACACACACACACAAACACACACACACACACACATTGGGAAGTAACCAGGTATTGTGAGTCATCAGCAAAGCTCTGTATAAAAACCTGACTGAGAGGGAGAGAGACAGATGGGTGAGAGAGGAGCGAAGTACCAGAGGAGGGGGAGGAGAGGAGGGGAAGACAGAGGGGGGAGGAGGAGGAGAAAGTGGGAAAGACGGGGGAGCGAAAGAAGAAAACAGACGGAGAGATAGAAAGTGTCACCAAGGGGTAAGTTAAATGACATTAATGATGCATTGGTGTGAAGTGGCTGTGAATCTCAACACTCTCCCTCTCTCTCGACTTGTTACCATGGTTGCTGCTGCTGACATCCTGATCGCAGAGCGCAGATAATGAAGTCAGGTGTGTGTGTGTGCATGTGTGTGTGCATGTGTGTGTGCATGTGTGTGTGCATGTGTGTGTGCATGTGTGTGTGTGTGGAGGAGAGGAGTGAGCGCAGAGGAAGGGACTTCACTCTGCATATACATGTGTGTGTGCTGTATCATTTCGCTCTACATATTCTGTGCATTGTGCAGTGAAGTGGTGTGTCTCCAAGCGTGTGTGTGTGAGACTGCTGGATGCTGAAGAGTTGAGCGTTTTGAAATCCCAGATTAGCTTGGAAAGTCTGCATAGAAAAACTAAAGGGAAACCCTGACTCCAGATATAAAATGAAGCCAGACATAGTAAAGGTTGACATAGGTTACACATACACTCGCTCTCACACACACACACAGGCTTGCAGAGGTAAAGTAAATGTAATAAATAGAGCAGTGAATTGTTGGCTGTATGAATTAATGTCAGTTACCTTGGCAACCACAGTGTGTGAAATAATACAAAGAAAGCAAGGGCTGAGAGAGGAAAGAGAAAGAGGAACTGAGGGACACACAGAAGTCCAGTCAAAATATTACAATAAATATAAGCAGTATGTTTCTCTTCTGGGGTCTGACCCAGATATGAGTGGTTCAGTTTGGAAAAAGGCAATACATAGATAAGATAATGTGTTTTCCATCTTTGGTGCTCGGCAGTGGTTGCTGTATTGTTTTTGTGCTTCCCACAAATCACCTGTCAGTCAAACATTAAGTCTGCAGTGTCCTTTTCTGCAAGCAGGACCTTCTGCAGGTGCTGCTCATCTCTGTCCATGCCCAAGCTGACTGACTACAGTGGAAACACATCTCCCTTTTTTGGCCTTGTGCTCTCACTCAGTCAGCATTTTTCTCACCCAAAAACTGAGCTTTTTTAAAAAAGGTTTACAAAGTGGGTGAATCTGAAGATGTCAACCAAAAGAGTTGTGCAAAAGTGATATGTATGCCCACTCAAAGTTGGTTGATGCTGTGTGTCAGTAAAGTTAAGGGTTCACAATGATAAGATCTTGATTTGATTCGATGTGTACAACAGCGGTGGGCTGGCTGTGGTTCAGCAGGTAGAGCAGTTTATCTATCCCTGTTGCTCCTGACAATAATGCCATCAGTGTGGGAATGTATGGGAGGCAATTTGAGCAGCACTCTGGGTTAAAATGCAAATTAGACAAAAAAAAGGTAAATAGGTGACATCATGAGCTGCAATCTCCCACTGTTAGAATGTCTGCTCAAAGCATGACTTGAATTACCGCTTGGCAGTTGTATGCCTCTATGCACCAGTCAAGTTGCATTTAAAGTTTACATGCATGTCTGTTGCCGGGTTATCGTTATAGATTTGCACAAGCAAAATTAAGCAATATTTTCAAAAGGTGATAAAACACAATTGCGAGATGACTGCGTTTCCATTGAGTAATTTTATGCGACTTCTCCTCTCGCAATAACATTCTAAGAAGCATGGTGATGGATGTTCAAAACATTAACAGATTTATTTCTATTGCAGCCATCACACTATGGCAATGTTGTGAAATATGGCCTTTTCGAATCATCTGAGTTTGTTTTTCTTCGAAATTGACATGTTTCCATTGGAAATTTTAATTTGAGCAATTTGAGGATTGATAGAAACTGGCTCTCTGAAAATATGTATGTATGCTTTACAAATGTTGTCATACTTAGCATATGAATACTTAAAGTATAGTCAAAGCCATGTTTTTCCCGTAAGGTGTTGAATTATCAAGTTCACAAAAATGAGAAAGACGAGGTCACAGTGACCATTTCAATTGAATTGGATCATTGT